>NW_006779069.1:711540-718575 GCF_000442215.2 Lipotes vexillifer | reverse complement strand
GGGAAAGAGGTAAGGGGAGATGAAAGTTCTCCGAGTCACCTCTTCACTGAGATCCTCCCCTGGCTCATTGCAATTAACCTTCATCTATTGTGTCTACTCTGAGGGATCTGAGGACTCAGGATGAAAAGCCTGAGGCTCTGTCAGGATTCTTCATTTCAAGACCATCCCATCATTTCTCCCCATCTGCAATTCAGATTAGGAGGCAGAACACCTCTCTGTACTCCCAGCCTATCCAAGTGTTTACATGTGAGGTCTGTACTGCATATCATAAGCTCATCATGCCCTAGTCAGAATACTACTTCCCAGGAACCCCCACGCCACAGTGGATTTCTACTGAGAATGATTCTCCTTCTTCCAGGACTGCCTTGTCTCCCTGATCTCTAAAAACAATAGTCATGTTTCTCTCAAGACTGCTATTCCCATAGAGATAAATCTCTCCTCCCACATTGTCTTATTTTGAAGGATGTTAAAAATATCTTTTCATAAATAACTAATAGCATGTTTTTCTTTCCCTTTCAGAGGCTTGACTTTCATGGGCACTATAAGGCTGCAAAGGACGAGTGCTTTGTGGGGTTTGTTGCAAACAGCCACATGACCACAACTCCATGCTCAAGGCCAGCACAAGTCTCCATATGAAGGAAGTGAACTTGAACTTCAATACAGTTCACTTTCTCTTGGTTTCCTAACCACACTCACACTCTTGTGGTGCTCAGGCCACCCCTCTTGCATTCAGCTAGTTGTCAACTAATCACCCTAAACCGTGAGTTCTCAACCTGAAGATGTTACCTACACCACTGAGACACATTCTAATGGTATAACTGGCCTACATAGAAATGTTGTAGTGAAGGACCTACTGGCCACATATCAAAGAAGGCAAAGAGCTCTTGGGACTCCTTTAAGAGGAACTTTAGCCAAAATTTTCCAAAGGTAGTGGAAGCTGCCTTTTCTACACCAGTAGATCCTTGCAAAGAATGTCTGGACTTACTAACTTGTAGGTACTGATGGATGGTGGCTTCTTTGACCCTGGGAACAAACCCTGTTCACCACCTTTCTTGAATCTCTAGATATACAGCTACCTAAGGCACTGCTTCTTATTCACAGACCCAAGAGAGTTTCATCAGCTATGAATTTCCTTACCATTCCGCTTGTCTATTTCAGAACATCAGTCTCTGTGACACTGAACATTTCTCCTGCTTCTTTGCATCCTCACACCTAAAGTGAACCCATTTCCCTGTGTTCTGGATTCCACCTTGCACCTCTCAGTAACATTGTTCCATAAAGCTATCTCTCTCTTTTTTCCAATACCTTCAAAGAATCCCTCTCTTTGGCTCATGTGTGTCCTTCCCATCACCCAATGTACAAATCCTTTTCACCTGAACTCCTGTTTTCATCTTTCTCTTGAATTCTTTGCAAGTTGGCGTCCTTCCTCTGCAGTCTGACATAACTCTTCTTTCTAAAACCACCAATGATCCTCTGATGGTCAACTTCCATGGACACTTCTCGGTCATCTTATTTGGTTTCCTTGCGGTATTTGCCACTGCTGACCTCTCTATCCTTCTTAATTTTTTCCCTCATTTGGTTTCTTCACTGAGCTCCTTGGTCTCTTTTCCAGGTGTCTCTTTCTCCACAGCATCCTTAAATATTGGTATTTATTTAAATATTGATATCATGGATCTTTCATTAGCCTCTTCTCTTCTTTAGTCCTTCCTGGGCTGTCTCATATACTCCCATAGCTTAAAATCTGTCTGTTGACTCTGAGCCCATATGTCCTACTCAGATATCTCTCCTATGTCCCAAACATAAATGCTCAAGTGTTTAATGCACAACTACACCAGGACAATCCAGACACCTCAAACTTTCTCCATCCCAGGGTATATTCCCCCTTCAACTTCCTTTACTCTCTCTTTCTGATATTCTTTAAGAGGTGCCTGGTACCACTCTGCACCCATGGTCCTCCTGGATTTATTTCCCTCCTTCAGCCCACACAGTTAATTGACAAATCTCATCAGTGTACTAGCCTAAGATCTCTTTTGTCCATGCCCTCTTCCACTTCCTATTGCCACTGCCTCCATTTAGGTACCCATCATTTCTTAGATGGACAGTTTTTGCTGCTTCCTTTTTCTAATCTTGCCCCTCACCAACCATCTACCACAAACATCATCCACCCACCACAAATCTGATTATATCAATGCTCAGTCAGAATTCTCCAAGGTCCCTCATTGCTTAGAGCAGGGAAAACTATGGCCTATGTGAAAGATCTGGCCCATTATCTGTTTTTATACAAACAAAACTCATGTACAAACTCAACTCTTCCATACATGAAAAAAGCCATAAACAATGAAAAAGAATTAAGTATTTGTAGACAGTATAGGGTCTATAAAACATGAAATATTTACTATCTGACCCTTTACAGAAAAAAATTTTGCTGGTTTCTGGCTTAGAAGATTAACCCATCCTTCTTAGCATGGCACAGGAAGCCCTCCAACATATGTTCTCTGTCTGCCTGTCCAGACTCATCTTCTTTAACTCCTTCTTTAACAGATGGCAATATTAGAATTTTTTTTGTACATAAGGCTGTGGTTAAAAGTGATATATATAGCCAGGGTATCTGGGTTGAATACTGACCCTGCCACTAGTTAGCTATGGTACCTTTGGCAATTTACTTAACCTCTTTATGTTTTAGTTTCCCCATATATAAAATGGAAGGTCCTAATTCAAACATTTCCTAATTCAGAGGGCTTTGGAAACACAATTGCCTCAGGGTCTCATTTTATTTGTCTATAACATAGAGGTCATAAAATTGTCTTTTGGATGATAGTTTGTGGTGGTAGAGTGTACCAAAATGCATTTTTGAGGTCAATGTTAAACATACAAGAATATTCTCTCTTGAATAAATCAATTTTTCTTAACGGACTTACCTGACATGTGGTAGGAATAAAATTCATGTCAATGGAAAGAGCAAATAAATGAGAAAAGAAAAGTAGAGATATCTGTGAGTAATTTAAAAATTTATTGAAAAAGAGAAAGGATCCCTCTTTAAGAAACAATTATCCCACAATGTATGTGAGCGTTACATAAACTGAGAGGACCATATATATGTAAGTGTTATGTATATACTTTAGTGCTCATCCTTATCAGATTTGCTTCATTTTATCTCTGAAAGAATGATGTTTTCTTGACCTCTTCCAGTTAGGTGGGTGACCAGCTTGGCCAATTAACTGTGCCATTCATTACTTCCTGGATGAAGCATTGAATTACTGGTGTGAGTCTAGCACTTTCTTCCCCACCTGGATAGAACAAGGAGGGTAATATTCCAGATGGTATATTGACAAGATGGCAGCACCTCTCTTAGGTGGAATTACTGAGTCACTATATGGGGGCAAGTTTCTCCAGAGTGTTGCCTGGAACCACAAAGGATTTTGTGACTGTGAGAAATGAACTTTTGTTGGATTCAATCACAGAGATTTGGGAATTGTTTGCTTTTGTGCATAACCTAGCATATCTTGGATGTCCTCTCATGTCCTTAAGCCAGTAGAATTAAGTGAACGCCCTGGGTGGATAGAGCAGGCTTCCCAATACTTAGCCTCCCTGTCTGGAGTGCTGGAAGGAGCTGGTCTATTGTTCTGTGCTGATGAGGAAGTGATGCCCCTTTGTGATCACTCCTGGATGTTTTCCCTCTTTTAATTAGCAGTTTTTGTTATTGTACTTGGGAGGCAAGGCTCCAGGAGCAAAGGCCATGGCTTTAATGATAAATGCCTCCTCAAACATTTCTAACCTGAAAATAAAATAACATAAAACCTTGCAAATGAATGTAGTCGTGAGCTGCAAATGTCAATTCTGCCATTGTATGGATTTAAAATCAAATGTAAACAATGTTTGAGGGAACATTGACCTGAATCCAGTCTTTTTTTCACACTGGTAATTAGTTTTGCAGCAGCAGGCCCCGGCTGAGAGCTGGGTCAGGGCTCCCTCCCCTAGGAAGCTGAGAACATTCTCACTGCAGCCAACCACAAGACAACGCGCCTCTGGGAGGTTGCCTGCTGAGGCTGCCACTTCACCCACTTCTGGTAAAGGGCAGGTTTCTTGGCAAATGCTCCCTTACCTTGACTTATGGGGAGCGAGTATAAATTCTTTCTTCAGTGTGGGCAGTAACTAGGGTGGAGAGACGGAGGCTAAAATTCTAGAAAACAGACCACAGGCAGACTTAACCAATATTGGGACTATCAGAACTAAAAAGATATCTGAGTGGGGAAAAAAACAAGGTAAATGGCCATAATGTTACATACTTTTTTTTTAATATATATTCTGGAGCATAGTATTGACTACTGAAGTCAAATTATCTGAGGTTTCCTTATTTTGATTTTTATCCTGCAGTTTCTTCAATAATCAGAACTTTTGGTAACACATTTTCCTGATTAATAAAACAATGGGTAAGGATGGATCTTTTCAAAAATATGGGACTGAATGGCCAGTTTAAATTTCCAACGATGAGCACCCTCACTTTAGGCCCAAGGAACAGATATCCAATTTTGTGTAAAAAGCACAAACTAGTTAATAAATGAGAATTTGAACCTATGCAGCTTTTACTCAGAACTTGCTATAAATGCTGACCTGTCCTTGTGACTGGCCATGCCATTTCAAATTTCGTTTGAGAGCCTTTGGTTAGGAAAATATTCTCAGACCATCAAGATTATCTTCTCTGTTTCTAACTCACAGAAGCAAAAGAAAATAAGACTCTACCTAATGAGGTGGAAAAATCATTTAAAAATCAGATAAATCCCAAAGACTTCAGTATTAACAATTTATTATAGTATTCACTAACCTTAGGCAGGCTGGATAGAAGTGTTCTCTAAAGTGCTAAGTAGAAAGAATTTAATGATTTCAGTTTAATTCCCTGTTGCACTGAAGTCCATTCTGGAATGAAAAAATAAAAGCCATCAACAAACAATATATTAAAGGTCTGAGTCTCAAAAGCAACTCTAATCTAATCTTTAGCTGGAAAAACAAAGTATCTGAAAATGCATCCTGAGTATAGTGGAACTTCATCATTCTTGAATCAGTCTGCCTTTATCAATAGCCAGTTCTTCTGTTATGACAGTGAATTAAAATACCATTCTTTGCCTTAACAACAGAAATGAATAAGAAAAATAAGAAATTTAAATGACTTTCTCTAATCAATTCTTTGGCTTGCTTTTTCATATCTTCTTTCTTTGCTGAGGCCTTAAATCTGATATCCTTCAAATAGGACAGAGAAGAAAATGGCTCTTACCTGCCTGCTCTCTTCTTCTCGCTTCTGATCCTTCTGGTCTTTGCTCATCATTTTTTTCAGGTCATTACATCCCTTCTGGATTAATTTCTTTAATATCCCATTGGCTGGGCTGCCAAAACTCATTTCTTCATTATTGTTCTTTGCTTAAGGGTGGCAGTTGCTGAATCCTCTGCCACATCCCCTTTGATCTGCCTTTGATTTTATTTTTTTATAACACTATTTCTTTTTTCCTCCTTTGTTTATCCCAGTGGCAGAAAAAAGAGGATTAATTATATCTATGAAGCCAGCACTTCTCTTTGTGTCAAAGTACTAGGAAACAGAACACATTTATCTCAAGAAAAAGCATGTTTCCATCGGTTGCAATTGGGGGATCTAAAGTTGGATTTTGGATTCACTGAGGGCAGTGTCTCTGTTTGCAGATTCTCCTGGTGACAAGTGTCTGCGGCCTAAGTCCAACTCCTAAATAAACCTCCTTGTCTCTAACTCGGCATGCCTCCAAACTCATCCCAGAGTAATCTTGCTAAAACACAAAAAAGATCTGTTACTTCTTAGTCCCAGACATTTTGTGGGCTCTCAATTGCATTCAGGAGAACCCCAACCCGTTTAGAATAGCATAAAAACCACTTTGTTTATTCCTTTTATTTCATCTCTTCCCATTCTCTCTCCGTCAATTTTCCTACATTTTAGTCATACTGAAACATATGGGTTTCCAGGATGGGAGCATCCTCTTTTATCTCTGAGCTTTTGAACCTCTGTTCTCTCTCGGGAACGCCTTTCTCTCCTTTGTCTACTTGGTAAAGTCCACACACTTTTTAAGACTCAGCCCAAATGGGGAATCTTTTCCCATTTTCCCAAGACTTAGAGTGTCCCTGTTCCCAAAGCCCTTTATGTTTGACTCAGGTGTTGTGCTTATCACATTCAATGTCATTATCTACTTGCCTAGATAATTCACTCTGTTTTGAGCTGCTTGAGGACAAGACTCTGTCTTATTTATCTTTGGGGTCTCCATGCCCTTTTAAAGATCCAGGAATATCATGGTGGTTAGAAAATATTGGGTGCTCAGATAAATGAATGAATGAATGAATGATAGGTAGTAAAATAACTCAATATTTCTCATTAGTTGCATGGCACAAATTATAAATCACTCTAGTTCTACTTTTCTTTTGGGTAGGTCAAAGAGTGTTCCCAAATGTAGGTTCTTAATTGTTGTTACTGCTCTTATTCTAATTAATTCAGACTCATACTTTTAATAATATAGATTGTGTACACAGTCTGAATTTATCAGAAAATCATGGCTTCCTTTTTATAATTTTATGGAGCTTCTCATCTTTTTCCTTGATAAGCCACACTTCTGTTGGTTTTCTGTAGAGTAAGTAGGATTTGGACCCTGTTCATTTTAAGAATGTCCTTTTCCCTTCTGAGTCCTAGAGAAAAAATGAATTAATAAACTGAATTTATCAAGGTAGCATTGGTTTAAAAATTGAGGTCATACCATTTGTACACAATTTTTTGCCTATCTTTTCCTTTATTTCATTTTATTGTTTTATTGTCAACATTGTACCGTTATGAAATATTCTAGATAAATATAATTATTAACTGCATACTACATCACTTTTTTTTTTTGCGGTACGCGGGCCTCTCACTGTTGTGGCTTCTCCTGTTGCGGAGCACAGGCTCCGGACGCGCAGGCTCAGCGGCCATGGCTCACGGGCCCAGCCGCTCCACGGCATGTGGGATCTTCCCGGACCCGCACACGAACCCGTGTC
>NW_006779069.1:700902-711346 GCF_000442215.2 Lipotes vexillifer | reverse complement strand
CCCGTGTCCCCTGCATCGGCAGGCGGACTCTCAACCACTGCGCCACCAGGGAAGCCCCTACATCACTTTTTGGTCATAATCTTCCTTTATTTTCTTTTTCCTACAGTCATCATTACCTATTAAAAAATCATTTCATTAAGCTTTTGTCTCTATGTATGTACACTTTTATGTATTTATATATTTGTACTTGTCATGATATAAAATGTATTTTTTATTATGGATTAGAGTCAAAAAATTTGAAAGACACAGAAAACTACATATAAAGTAGTTCTGAAACTACCTATTGCCCTTTAAGGTTTTTGTTACAAAGGCAAATCAGATTAAGATGAGCATCAAGGATGACAACTTTGAAAGATTTCACAAGTCTAAGGTATGTGAGTAGAAATTAGGATAGCCCTACTATAAAATAAGCATATTATACTTGATTTCCTTGTGTGACTTATGGAAACTGTATTTATTATTTTTAAACTCACTGTCCCTACCTGTATTAAGCCTCCTGACTTGTATTACCTCCCTGAGTCCCTGTCCCTTTGCAATAGACTGGGGATCCCTCAAATGAGGAGCCCAAGACGATGAACTCAGTTCAACATGGTGTTATTTCTACCTTTGGCCAGAGAGCCTGGACCCTCTGCTGTCATTCCCATTGGGTCCTATACATTGTCACACCTGTGGCATGTCTCAGAATGAGTGGCTTCAAATCAGGATAGTGGTGCCCACTTTAAAAAATTTCATCCTATGCTCCTGCACAGCAGTATGATCACTGATTCAGAAGATAAATATTTTTAGAACCCTTGAATCTTATATTCCTGCATTAACACCTAGCACCTCCCACAGACACATGGCCTAGTAACTCCTCTTGACTAAGTTTTCCACAGTTCATCTCCATGATTCACCATGGTAGCAATTTACAGTAATGAGCCATGAGCTGACACCCAGGGTGGGTGAGAGAGAGGCAATGTTCAATCTACAGCGAGTGGCAGAATACTTGAGGGATATATTCTCTGCATTCTGAAAGCATCTTAATGATTCTAAGTGCTTTGGATGTTTAGAGGAAGTTCAAAGGCACTGAATCAATCGTACATCATTTAAAAAAATACAATACATAAAACTTGGGAGCTGAAGGAAAGGTATCTGTTTTTCTGCAAAGACTGAGGAGGTGGCTGGATAGAAGAGTGTTGAAGTAATGCTTTTGTTTCCTGGAAGCACAGGGTAACTGCCTGTTTCCTTATGTTTTGATGGGTGGGTTTCATGTGTACCTGGGTAAGAAGAAGTATATCCAGCCATGCTTGGGAATCATAGAACATCCCAGAATATTATTTTTTCAAATGTCTTGCATTCAGCAAAACATCAAACATATTTAGCTGAATGCTACTTCATATTTAGTTTTAAAATTGATTCATATATAAGAGGATAAAAAATCTACATGATTCCAAAACCTTTTACATTTTTTTACAATAAGGTAGTTGAATAACTTTAGAGCTATGCCTTTTATAACAAAATATTTGTTTAATGATAATGAGAATGAAAAATCTATAATTGTTAGAACATGGCCATTATTACCATGTAGATTGAAACACTTAGTTCAGAAGGTCAATTTCTTATTATAAGAACACAAGCCTGTAACAATTTGATGAATTGCATCATTTTCCTTTCTCTCAGCCTAGCCCTTTAATATGGCTTCATTATTGAATGGAGTAGAGAATTTTAGTGCTGGGAAACTGCTGCCAGCTCTTTTTAGATCCATACCTATGTGTTTCTCTGTTACCCATGGAAGGCATCTGATCATCTACAAAGTGGAGGGGACATGGCCATTGGCTTCAGCCAGCACTGGGTTTCAGTCCTGGCCTTGCTGCTGACTGGCTGAATGGCCCTGGGCAAATCACTTCACCTCTTTAAGACCTACTTTCCTCACTTGTGGAAAAAGTACAATACCATTCCTGGTGGTGTTCTTGTGAGAACTAAATGTTTAGTACATGCAAAATACCTAATACAGGGCCAGTTAGGAGCAGAGACTCCGTGCATAGTGATGATGGTCTCAGAGCTGCTGCCCTGATTGCTCTCCTCAGTTGGTGGTGCAGAGATCAAGGCAGAAGGTGTTCTGCTTTCCTCACCTTCGGCACTGCTGTCTGTTCTCTGACCTGCCGCCATTACCTTGTTTGCTAGTCCAGCAACGTTGCCACTGTGCTCTTTAGATGTCAGACAGGCCTAAAGGCTGTTCAAAGTCAACTGTGTCCCCCTTTATGACCCCACAACAGAATTGTTCTCTCTGAAGCTCCTAATCCGAATTTCCTCCCTCTACTTCCTTTGCCTTGCTGTGGCTTCCTCACTGTGCTTCCCACTCTCATCTTGTTGGCAAAGGTCGTTCCCTTCCTGTACTGTAGGGGGAGGTAACCTGAGAGGGAACACAGTCCGTTGTATAAGATACATTCCCCTCTCTCTTTTTATACTGGTTCAGGGCCTACAATTATTATAAGAATACTGAAGGTATGGAGGCCAGAAGTTAAGCTATGTCTGTGTAGCAGACAGACTGTAGACTGAATGTAGAGGTGGAAAGCTGGTGGAAGTCTCTGTTGCTTACCAGTGGGTCAGCTTTTTATCACAAATCTGGCCTTCCTCCCCTTGTCAAGAGACCAGCCATAAGGGAGAGGTCATTCCTGTGATATGATATGACATGATACAACTAGTCAAGCCCCAACATTCACAGATTCTGTTATTTGTGACTTTGCCTCCTCACTAAAATTTATTTGTAATTTCTAATCAATACTCCAGTGCTTTCTCTGGCATTCACAGACAAGTACAGAGTAAGAAAATTCATGTCCGCCTAAGGACAAGTTTCCACCTGAGGCCGAACTAGGTGCCCCTCTGTTCTTGTCTCCTTCTTGTATAGAAGGGACCAGGGGGTAGAGACCAGAGGTGGCCGTGCAGGGCAGTGTGAGAGTCCCTGGCTCTGGGGCCACTGGACCAGATTTGAATCCCAACTCTGGCAGTGTCAGTGGAGCAGCTGTTGGCAACCCCTTAACACTTCTGAGCCTCATTTTCTCTTTCGTAAAATAAAATAAAGAATCTACTGATCTGAGTTGTTTTTAGAATTTATGATCTATGTGATATACATATACATATACATTTCCTAGGAGCAATGATTCAGTATTCACTGACTCACTAATTCAGTGTTTGCAGAAATTTATAGAACATAACTACCACAAATAATGAAAATCGATTGTTATATGTATAGTGTGTGTGTGTGTGTGTGTGTGTGTGTGTGTGTGTGTGTGTCTCCCAGTAGAAGAGTAGACAGGGAATGATACTCTGAATGTCTTCAGGTACATTTCTTTCAATAGGCTCCACTGATGCTTGACCTGAGACAAGTTACATTACCTTTGTGCCCCATAGTTCCCTAATAGGTAAAGGTAGGGTCAAGGTGTCTGCCCTCCATAACAAGAGCTTGTTGTGGGGATAAAATGTGTTTAACAGACATGAACTTTCTTAGTACCTTTTAAAACACTCTAATAATGGAAGGCAGTATTATTATCTGGCTCCTGTCTGGGCAGCAGGAGCAAACAGGAGGCTGGATGGTCATTCTACAGGAGCTCTAGTCTATGGGGGACTGTTCTGGTCTAGCGTTCATACATTCATTGATTTATTTATTCAATCTTTCAACAGACTTGTATTGAAAACTGATTGTATGCCCAGGTCTAAATGAGATGTGTAGGATGGAAATGAATAAGCAAGATCCATTTCTCATGATTCTTACTGCAGAAGGAGACAAACATGCCACATGTATTCTAGGACTGGGTACTCCAGGCTTCCATTCTTCCCCGACCCAAATTCTTCACATGGCCCTGGGTCTTCACCTGACTGTGGGACTCTCCCATATTTGTACCAGCTGTGTATTTGTATGTGCTTGTGTGTGTGTGAATGGGTATGAGTGTGCTCAGAGGTAGGAATAGGCATGCAAATACCCTGGTACTTTCACCAGGTGCAATCCGACATCTCTCAAAATTCCTCTTTCATTAATGCTTATTCCCTGGGAGTCTCATGGAATGTGTGGTCTTCTCTGGGGTCTTAGTCATATTCCTTCATGCTAGAGCTACCAGCATATGGAAATTTACACATATCCACATGGTGATTCTTGAGAGTTGAATGCATCAGCTGAACAAACTGCATGCACTTCAGATGTGCTCTATGTGAGGCATGTTGGGTTCTTTTTGTATCCAAAGCCCAGAGGTCCCAGAATAAGCAAACCTACTAACATGATTCCCTCATGTCATTATTTATCTAGCAACTTCAGTTCTCTGATCTTATGTGAAAATGATTCTTAGACAACATTTGTGTATATGAGCCAAGAAATTGTTTTAAAAGTTTGTAATATTGCAGCTGTTCTTTCAAATTGTCTCAATGGTGTATGTAAAATAGAGAGAAAATTACAGACTTCCTTGGAAGTTGCTTTGACACAAGATTTGAGTGGACATGGTATCTGTCTTAAAAGAGCTGCAAGAAAACTTAGTAATCATAAAAGTCAAATCCTTTCCTTCACAGAGAAGGTCTAGAGTGATGAAATGGAGATCCTAATTTGTGGATTGTTTGAATGAAAATATAATATAAAGGATGTTCTGCCAAGTATTTTATGTACTCATCTCACTTTTGGACTCTCTAGATCATTTTTCTTACCCTTATTTACACTTTGCCATTATTTCTTCAGTTATCTATATTTTTATCCTCTTGTACTGGATATATGGTATGAAGCATACAAAATCATTTTTAGAACAAGTTAGGATTTGAATATATAGAAAAACATAAGGTAGGCAATTGGCAATAAGATATTATTCCTGCCTTAATTTACACAATTTACTAGCCAGAGAGTCATAGAAACACATAAAAACAATACAACACAACAAACACATAAAACAACAAATTACAGTGCAGTTTTCTAAGTGCTATAAAGTTGGTGTGGACAAAATCTACAAGGCATGATGAAAGAAACATCACTGATTTGTTCAGTAGCACTTACTCTGTGCTTGTTATGTGCCAGCAATTCTTTTGGGCCCTGAATATACAAACTCTCTTAGCCTCAAGGAGTTCAAGTCTCTGGGGAAAACAAATATATAAGCAAATAACTATACTATAACATGACTCATTTTAAAACTGAGTATGTGTAAAATGCTGTCAAAACACAGATTGCCCAGATGAGGGGCAATTAATTATATCTGGGAAAGGAAATCTCAAGGAGAGACAGTTACAGAGAGGCGATGACATTTCAGCTTGATCTCGTGCATAACAAATGACTTCCTATAAGGTATTTTCCACCTGTTTTGAATTAACTAAAATGATTAGATCTTTGAATTTATAAAGGTCATCTCTACTAGAATGGAAAAAGTGGATCATACTTGTAAAACAACAATTTAGAAAGCGCCAGCCTGATTTTGGATGGCTACCAAAGTAGCCAAGTTTATAAGTGCTAAAGTTCATAAGAAAGAAGGTTTTTGAAACTGAGATAGGAAAAAAATTATCCAATATTTGATAAAAATAGTGCTAATAAATACTTACATATAATTAATTATATACAATATAATACAATTTAATAATTATAGCTTCCTACTGTATGTACCACATCACTTCTTAGTTTGTGCTTGATTGATTTAGGTCTAACTTTAGGGTAAAACCACTGACTAAGGAAATAAACAGAAACCTTGCTAACATCTGTGGAGAAATAATGCTATGTGTTCTCTAAATCTACTTCATTTTCCTTCTGGGTCCATTGTTGAACCCTAGTTCCCGTTAACCTGGTTGATATCTGCCACTTCCAGAACTGGTCTATACAGCTCTCTCATGCTTGATTTTCTAGTCTCTGACTTTCCCTTTTGTGGGGCTCACGTGTTGAAGACAATATTGTCAGGAGATGGAAAGAGCTTGGGTGCCTTGGGCACACTTAGTGGTGGGCTCCCTAGGAAGGCTGTATAACTAGGAATCTCTGCCCTGGCTTTTGCATGAACAAGGTATTAACTGTATATTGTGCAAGACCACTGAAATTTGACATTGTTTATTGTAGCGGTTACTCTGTCTTAGTACACCCTCCAATGAAATGATGTAGACACTTTCACTTTTATACTTACCTCCTTTAGCTTCTCCAACCCATCCTCATAATCATATAACACACTGTAGTTAATTCAATAACTGTTTACAAAATCTATGAATTAAGGTCTTCAGACCTTGAGCAAAGTTGGTATTGCAACTTCACTCTATCAAGTATGCATAATATAGGTCATGAAAATAAGTGATCATTCAGTTCTCTGAGGAGCTACATTATGTTGGCTATGATTCATGTAACACTTGCATGGGACCCCTCAGATTAGCTTCCCTGTGTCAGACCCAGGCCACAGACACTTAACATGAGGGGAGCCTGCTCTGCTGTTGTGGTGTAAATATGTTTGGAAAAGGCCACCCTTTCGAATGGCCTTTGAATCAGGTCACTTGGCCTTAGTCCTTGGAGGCCTGGATTTATTTGGCAGAGCAGTAGGATTTTAAAATAGCTGTTTCTGGTTATGAGGTCTGAAATTATTTCTATGACATTATAACGTACCTGAATAAACAATTTATCCAATCAAGAGTATTTCATAAGCCTTTCCTGTATGTCAACTAGGCACTGCTCTAGTTATTGGGATTAACACAGTGAACAAGACAGATTTGACCCCTGCCCTAAGGAATCTTATAACCTAGGAGGGGAAACAGACATTTAAAATATAGTGATGGGGGTTTTCATGGAGGCAAGGCAGGCTATGCCGCATTCATTTTTAGCATTTCCTCCTCTTTCTGGACAAAAAGATATGACTATATATTTCTGTATTTTAAAGCCAGTGCATCACCAAAAAGAATTTCCTTCCCTATGTGTAAAATGAAATTCAATTATTAAGAATCCTAATTTTTTTTTTCTCTTTGGTCATAATGGATGTGGTGTGGATAGAGAACTGGGAGTGAGTGGAGGAGGTATTTTTGTATTAAACAGGCTGATTGACTTTAAGACTCTGATGTATATGTATTTAGGTGGCCATGTATCTCTATGTAGGCAGCCACACATAGGTGAGAATTTCTTTTTTTATCCCTATCACTAAGTCTTATTAATTTCTTAGTTAATTCCTCAACAAGGTGTCAAATAGTGAATTATTGAACCTGCAAGTCTGCCTGGTTTTCTTGCATTCAAATTCCCACGCCTCTAATATATCACTCACTCTGCTCTGAGATTAGTTTCCCCAGGCTCATCTTACTGTCCCTATTTACCTTCTGAAAACACCTTTAGGAGCTCCCATTGCTTACTGAATTATATCCACCTCCCTAGCAGCATTTCACTGCCCTCCCTGTCTGCCTCACGTAGATTTCTAATCCCATCAATGGCACCTCTCCTGTCCTCCACCACAGGCCCAAGTCCTGAATGCTCTCCAGTCCCACATACCCGTCAGTGCCCTTCCTTACTCCCACTTCTTCACAGTATCCCCAGGCTGTCCCAGCACTCCTCACCCAGTGTGCTTCCAGCTCCAGTTGTCCTACAGAAACGCCAGTTGTCAGGGCTTGGAGCTGAAGGGCTGCTGGCTGAGCTCAGAACCCACAGATTGGTCATTGGAGGAGATCACTGCAATGGTAGCAGAAGGCATCTCTGGATCTCAGTGTAACAGATGGTCAAGAGGACCTACTCAATTCTTCCCTGTCTGACCTCTCCATGGAGGGAGTCTCACAATTCCTCAAAGTCAACATCTTCCAATCTGTTGTCTTCAGAAGAATCGTGTGGAGGGAAGGGGACTGGGCAAAGGAAGACTAAGGATACAGGATCTGGAAGTCTAGCCACTACCTTAGGGCTGCAATTAGTCACCAGCCTCAGCACCATCTGGAAATTATAAAAGACAGAATTCCAGGCACACAGGACACCAACCAAAGCAGAATTTCCAGGTGGATGGGGTAGAGCTCAGACACCTACATTCTGTGTAGATGACTGAAGTCTGAGAGCCATTCTACATAGATGGGCAGACAGTCTGTGGGAAAATCCTGGTACCAGTACTGTTACTGCCACAATTTGTGCCAGGGTTTATTGGCTTTCACTTCTTTCTTTGTTCACATTGGCATTTGGCTTCCCAGCCACCATGTGGAGAACAGAGAAGTAGAGTCCAAGAAGTGGTGGAGTGAGGGCAAATCAAGACTACCTCCCTGTGGATACAAGTCCTAGACAATCACAAGGAAAGGAATAAAGTATTATTTATTTGGAGGGGTGAGAAATTACACTGATGTCCACCATATCCACTCACTTACTATTTTCTTGAACCTTAATGTTCAAGAAACATTTTAGGCAGACCTAAAATGTCAGCAGTCATGATGCCGCCTACTTCTTTTCTCCCACCTCATTCCGGGTCCTGTTTCGATAATGTCCCTCATCTCTAAATCTTGACAACATTGCTGTAAACAGTGATGAGATATTGGAAGAATATAAAGGAACATATAATTATATTTATTTATTGTTGCTTTTTTTTTTTTTTTTCAGTATGCGGGCCTCTCACTATTGTGGCCTCTCCCATTGTGGAGCACAGGCTCCGGACGCGCAGGCTCAGCAGCCATGGCTCACGGGCCCAGCCGCTCCGCAGCATGTGGGATTCTCCCGGACCAGGGCACGAACCCGTGTCCCCTGCATCGGCAGGTGGACTCCCAACCACTGTGCCACCAGGGAAGCCCTATTGTTGCTTTTAAAGTTTTTATTTTTTCGTGTATTTTATAATGTATATGATGTGCAGTGGAACATATATATTTATAAGTGATAATACATACATTCACATAATACCCATGCTCACTTTTCTTTAACTGACTGTGTACACCTTCAAAAAACTTTACTACAACTCTCTCGACAATACAGCAACTTGATCTTCTAAGCTTTTAGCCAACCACTGACTCCTCTTCCTTGGTGACTATCTAAGGCCTGGGAATTTCAGGCTTTGGACTCTCCCAGGGTTTAATGAATTTCCTTTTGATGCTGGTTCAGTGGAGCCAGCCTTGTTATTTGACATTTTGAATTTTTCGTTTCTGTATGTGACCTTGTAGGCTGTTGTTTTGAAGTAACCAAATCCTGATCTCAGTCAAGCAAGTTTAACCTTTGCCTGTTTCTCTACCAAGGTCATGGCCAATTAAATGCTTCTGTATTCACAAAAAGTACTAGACAGGCCTGGTCCTTAATTAAAAGTCCATCCTCTTTCACCAATGGCCAACTCAAATTATTTTGTGTGACCTTAGGACTTTGAGATACAAAACATTTCTATTTTTAGCTTGAAACTCCACCAATTAACTATATCAGAATACCCAGTTATTATTAAATACCAAATACCTGTCTATGCATACAAAGTGCAGTATGTATTTGTACAATCCAGAGTCATTTAATTTCTTTCTACGTTGGGCTCTTTTTGGTCCAAGGACCTTTTTTTTTAATAATAGATCTAAATTTATACTAGTTGGTTACTGTTTCCAGGACAGCCTGTCACTGACATAAATCATCTCATTTCAGCAGCTACAATAAATAATTGGGCCCCTGAGACATTGTTTTCCATCTTCTCTGCAGAGAGCTCCCTGTAACCTCTGGGTTCTCCCCTGGGTGTGCAGGGTGATGGTGCTGTTGCCTCTGGCCTTTTCATTTATTATTTATTTCATTTATTGCAGGACTCAGGACAAATTGGAATTGGCAAAAAATGGAGAGTGGAATGATAATGTCCAGAGTTCTCACGATTACCAGAAGCTGTGGGGCAAGCAGACAGGGAAAAGAGAACAAAAGGAAAACAAAATAAAATATCATTTCAAATCAGAGTGCCTCACAAAAAAAAATACTTATAGCCTAGTGAATTTTTCAGGTCTCAATCACAAAAGATTTGTTTAATAAAGTTTTGTGTTTTGTTTTGTTTTTGTAAGTTATGCTCGAAGGCCGGGGGAGTGCTGGGTCCAGGCCAGGAGCTCTATCAGGAAGTCAACAGACATGCAGTGTTGCCCCCCTGGGGCTAAGCTTCTCCCCTTTAAGCCTCACTTTGTCTGGTTGTAAACAACCAGAGATTGATTACTTTTCCCTGTCCTCCGAGGATCATAGGGTCAGCTCACTACTAGGTTATAATAAAGCTTCCTTCTTGGTTTCTGGTTGATGAAATACTTTGCAGATTTTGCACAAAGATTAATTTGCCACAGTCGAATTTGATGACAATTCAGTAGCTTTTATCAGTCAACTTTCATCTTGGATGGATTCTTTTAAAAACAAAGAGCTTTTCAATGATATGGTCCTGATTGATATTAAGTAAAATTTTACTCAAAGGCAGCCTCAAATATGTAAGGTACCTATCTGGTCCAATAGCCAAAATAGAATAAATGCTTCATAATAAATAGTGTCTTTCTTGTCTTTTGTTTATATATATATATATATATATATATATATACACAC
>NW_006779069.1:698142-700741 GCF_000442215.2 Lipotes vexillifer | reverse complement strand
ATATATATATATATACACACACACACACACACACATATATATATATATATATATATATATATATATATATATATAAAGTCTTTCAGAATTTTAGAGTTTGAATAGATCCTAGAGGTCATGTAGTCATGCAGTCCAGAAATATGTGACCTTGCTCACAGTAATAGGTAAATACTATTATTATCCATCTTCCTCAGATAAGGAAACTGAAGTCTAGAAAGGTAAAATAATCTACAGAATCACCCAGCCTTCTAGGTCACATTTAAACTCATGCCATCCATTTGAAAGTATTAGTCTTCTATTGCTGTGTAACAAATCACCCCCAAAATTAGACACTTAAAAGAACAATAATGACTTGTTTTCTTGCACAGTTTCTGTGGGTCAGGAATTCAGGAGTGTCTTCACTGGGCAGTCTCACCCAGGGCTTCTCAGGAAGGTGGAATCTGATGTTGGTTAAGGAGCCATCTGAAGACTTGACTGGGACTGGAAAGTGGCTCATTCATGTGTCTGATAGATTGGTGCTGCTGCTAGCAAGGTGTTTTGCTGCTCTCTGTGTGGATTTCTCCACAGGGCTTTTTTTTTTTTTTTTTTAAACATATTTATTGGAGTATACTTGCTTTACAATGGTGTGTTAGTTTCTGCTGTATAACAGAGTGAATCAGCTATACATATATCCTCATAAACCCTCCCTCTTGCATCTCACTCCCACCATCACTATCCCACCCCTGTAGAGCTAATCTCTCTGTGCTATGAGGCTGCTTCCCACTAGCTATCTATTTTACATTTGGTAGTATATATAAGTCCATGCCACTCTCTCACTTAGTCCCAGCTTACCCTTACCCCTCCCCGTGTCCTCAAGTCCATTCTCTACTTCTGTGTCTTTATTCCTGTCCTGCCCCTAGGTTTTTCAGAAACATTTTTTTTTTTTAGATTCCATATATATGTGTTAGTATATGATATTTGTTTTTCTCTTTCTGACTTACTTCACTCTGTATGACAGACTCTAGGTCCATCCACCTCACTACAAATAACTCAATTTCATTTGTTTTTATAGCTGAGTAATATTCCATTGTATATATGTGCCATATCTTCTTCATCCATTCATCTGTCAATGAACACTTAAGGTTGCTTCCATGTCCTGGCTGTTGTAAATAGAGCTGCAATGAACATTGTGGTACATGACTCTTTTTGAATTATGGTTTCTCAGGGTATATGCCCAGTAGGGGGGTTGCTGGGTCATACGGTAGTTCTATTTTTAGTTTTTTAAGGAACCTCCATACTGTTCTCCATAGTGGCTGTATCAATTTACATTCCTACCAACAGTGCAAGAGGGTTCCCTTTGCTCTACACCCTCTCCAGCATTTATTGTTTGTAGATTTTTTGATGATGGGCATTCTGACAGGTGTGAGGTGATACCTCATTGTAGTTTTGATTTGCATTTCTCTAATGATTAGTGATGTTGAGCATCCTTTCATGTGTTTGTTGGCAATCTGAATATCTTCTTTGGAGAAATGTCTATTTAGGACTTCTACCCATTTTTGGATTGGGTTGTTTGTGTTTTTGATATTGAGCTGCATGTGCTGCTTGTAAATTTTGGAGATTAATCCTTTGTCAGTTGCTTCATTTGTAAATATTTTCTCCCATTCTGAGGGTTGTGTTTTCATATTGTTTATGGTTTCCTTTGCTGTGCAAAAGCTTTGAAGTTTCATTAGGTCGCATTTCTTTATTTTTGTTTTTATTTCCATTTCTCTAGGAGATGGGTCAAAAAGGATCTTGCTGTGATTTATGTCATAGAGTGTTCTGCCTAGGTTTTCCTCCAAGAGTTTTATAGTGTCTGGCCTTACATTTAGGTCTTTAATCCATTTTGAGTTTATTTTTTTGTCTATACACAAAAATAGGGAGTGTTCTAATTTCGTTCTTTTACTTGTAGCTGTCCAGTTTTCCCAGTACCACTTATTGAAGGGGCTGTCTTTTCTCCTTTTTATATTCTTTCCTCCTTTATCAAAAATAAGGTGACCATATGTGTGTGGGTTTATCTCTGGGCTTTCTATCCTGTTCCATTGATCTATACTTCTGTTTTTCAACAGGGCTATTGAGTGTCCTTCCAGCATGGTGGCTGGCTTCCCCTATGATGTGTGATTCAAAAGATCAAGGCTGAAGCAGGAATGCCTTTCATGATCTAGCATCAGAAGCAGCATACTATTTCTCCCACCACATTCTATCGGTCACCCAATCCCCTCTAATTCAACGTATGAAGGACTGTACAAAAGTGTGAATACCCAGGGTGTAAAGAATAGATCACTGGGGGCCATCTTGGAGGCTGGTACCACAGCAAACCATTAGTTACTCTCTTTTTCCACAAGCCCCTTCCAATTCTGACTCTAGTATATCACTCTTTGTCTATGTTGGCTTATCATAGACACTCAATAAATATTAGCCAAGCCAACAAACCCAGTAAATATTTGGACTTAGGAAAGTGGAGAAACCTAATATTTTGAGATGTTGCTAGATGACTTACATAACTTGGGCCTTCACCAATGACTCGCTTTTTCCTTTTTAGAAGCTGCTGGCCTACCTTCCTTATGAAACTATAACTAGTGAT
>NW_006779069.1:694770-698132 GCF_000442215.2 Lipotes vexillifer | reverse complement strand
GTAGGGAACTTCACAACTGAGGCTGTTCTATCTGACCCATTGAGAGATACAAGGATAGGTTTGGCAGATTGGTGCTTCTCAACAGATCAGTCTTCTCCCTCATGGTATTCCTGAGAGAGCTCCTATGGTCACTTCTAGTCCTAGAGGTAGCCATGAACCAGGTTTCTTAGATGCTCCCTTTCAGAACCCACCATGAATCAATTCTATATTGTATAAAGAGCCATAAATATCCCTATGCGTTAATAATGCTGATTGGTGTATATATATACAGCAAATTGAAAAATGTTTCTTTGGGAAGAAGGCCATTTTATTGTCTCACCTCTAACTTACTAATATTGTTCATCCTATATATTACTTAATGAATATAAGCCACTGAAACTGTACTTAAGACAGGAACTCTGTCTTTATAGAAATTATGTCTGGTGTGATGTTTAAAAATACAATGCTCTTTTAGTCCCTGCTCCTTTCTTGTTCCAAGGATCTCATTATCAATATTAATATAAATTTTTCATTGCTTGAGCCATTACAATATACAGGGAATAGATTTTTCAATTTTTCAAGTTCCACTGAGTATATTAGCAAAATTAACTGTCTGTCAGCAGGCGTGTGGTGACGCCTATAGCATTTCTGATTTTGATTGTTCTAAATCTTTTTACTTTTACAGGTCTCCAGTAGAGAAAAAGACAAAGATTTATTTGAAAACTCTCCTTGTCAGCCATTTCTTTTGATCACTCTCTCTAATATCTTTTATTCTCTTGTCTGAGTTTTTAAAATGGTAAATACTAAAAGCAATCTAAGAGAAAGGATCTGTATATTTCATTGGTAAAATTGTGAGCTTTTGGAAATCATGCTTTAAGGAGCTTTATTTTATTATTTTTAATATCCCTGTAAGTTAGGGCAGAGAATTTATTAAGAATGAGGTTCCTGACCCATGTAGATTTTACTGTACCTTAGAGGCAGACTGATAGTGGAACCACGTTCTAACACTCAGTTTATGGACTATTTTGGACTTACACACAAATGACCTGTGGCAGCTTGAACTTTCAACTCTTTTGTAATCTTCATGAACTATTGTACAAATGGTGTGCTTGCCTTTAGAAAAAACTTTAGATTTCAATGTGGGGCAATATGTAAGAAGAACCTAGGAAAGGGTCATGGCGGGAGAAGCAGATTAGAATACAGTAAGCATTCTTAATTGAAAAGGTGAAGCCTTTCAGACCAAGTAATAATATGATGGGATTATAGAGTGGTAGATTTGGGAGGTAGCTTCAGGATCTGCTTCTCAATTCCTCTAATATGAGAATGGGGAAAAGGAGGGCATGGGCACAGCCTGATGTCACATGGCTAAAAAGTAGTGAGTGACCCTAAAATCAAATCTTCTGACTTTTTGCCAGGGACTTTTCACAATAGGTTGCGCTATCTAAGAACAAAAAGAAGATGAGATTAATTTTCCATGGAATTTGCTTTCTTTAAATTTAGATTATTCAGGCTTAGAGACTAAAGAATAGATTTTTTTTGTTCATCTATTTGAAATATCTGGTTTGAGTAACTAACTGCATAGATCGAGTTCAACAAATGGTCCTTCATTCTTGTGTGTTGTTTACATCCATCCACTGGCCTTGATCTTACTGCATAATGTCAATGATACTTTATTATTGCATCGTCACACAGACAACCTTATCAATGGACCTGAGGTTATTAACATTTGTACTACTTTCCTACTGCTGCTGTGAATAAATTTCCACAAACTTAATAGCCCAAAACAATACAACACAAATTTATTAGCATAAAGTTCTGGAAGTCGGAAGTCTGAAAGTAGGTTTCACATGGCTAAAAACAAGAAGGGTGTCAGCATGCCTGGTTCTTTCTGGAGACTCTAAAAAGAATCCATTTGTTTCCTACTATCTCCTAGATGCTCCCTGCATTCTTTGACTTATGACCTCCTTCCAGCAATGGCATCACTCAGACCTCTGCTTCTGTCATCACTTCTCCTTCTTTGACTCTGATCCTCCTTCCTTCCTCTTATAAGAACTTTTGTGATTACACTGGTCCTCTCTAGATAATCCAGATAATCTTTCCATCTCAAGATCCTTAATCACCTGTAAAATCTGTTTTGCCATATAAGGTAACAAATTCACAGGTTCTGGAGATTAGACTGTGGACATCATGGGGGGGGTATTATTCTAAAAAAAATCTAAATTTGATATCCACTAAAAAAAAAAAAATTGAGTATGATGGTGAGAGCCTTGCAAAGAGTCTGAAGATTTCAGTTTGAGTCCAATTTAGAACACCACAGCTGGGTCACCTTGGGCAGCCTATTTAACCTGACTGCATCTTAGTTTCTTCATCTGCAAATGAATAGATAGAAATAAGAGCCAGAATGTATGATGCACTTAGTATACTCACTCATTCACAATTCTTTTAAAAATATCATAGTGCATCTCCTTCATGCCAGGAAGAGTGCTGGGTGCTGAGGACCTGGTGATGAGCAAACACTGACAGGCAGCCTGTCTCAGGAACTTACAGTCTAGGGGAGAAGATAGTTCCTCATCACACTTGTCATACAAAGCCTTGTAAAACTTCAAATAGGACAACATGTTACTGTAGAGGGACTTGTGTAATAAGAGCTTATTATGAAGAATTTGATCTACAAGGGGCTTTCGGAAGACTCCCCTAAGGAAATCATTCCTGAATTGCGATCTGGAGAATACGTAGGTGTTATGGAGACAGAGAGGGGAGGGAAGCGCATTGCAGGCAGAGGGACCCTCAGGTGCAAAGGGAAAGGGGAGGAGAGTGTGTGCAAAGCACATGAACAAGGCTATGGTGATGGAAGGGGAAAAGTAAACGTATACCGAGAACTGATCCAAACTCCCACTTATTTAGGCAAGTGGCCTCAGGCAAGTCACTTAAATTTGCCAAGCCTCACTTCCCTCCTTGGTAGAATAGATATAACAATTATAGCTCTTAGGGAGTGTGCAGGTTAGATAAGAAAATGCACATAATCATTGTGCACACAGCATGAGAATCTTAGCAATTTTCCTAATGGTTAACTCATTTACCCTTGCATTAATGTTATGATGTAAATATTATTAACCCCATTTTATAGATGAAGAAACTGAGGCAGACAATAGTAAATAACTTGTCCAGGGTTGTACAGCTTGTAAGTGGCAGAGCAGAGATTTTTTTTTTTTTTTTTAACATCTTTATTGGGGTATAATTGCTTTACAATGGTGTGTTAGTTTCTGCTTTATAACAGAGTGAGTCAGTTATACATATATATATATATGTTCCCATATCTCTTCCCTCTTTGTCTCCCTCCCTCCCACCCTCCCTATCCCACCCTTCCAGACAGCCACAAAGAA
>NW_006779069.1:660116-694650 GCF_000442215.2 Lipotes vexillifer | reverse complement strand
GTGTGTTAGTTTCTGCTTTATAACAGAGTGAGTCAGTTATACATATATATATGTTCCCATATCTCTTCCCTCTTTGTCTCCCTCCCTCCCACCCTCCCTATCCCACCCCTCCAGACAGCCACAAAGAACCGAGCCGGTTTCCCTGTGCCATGCGGCTGCTTCCCACTGGCTATCTACCTTACGTTTGTTAGTATATATATGTCCATGTCTCTCTCTCGCCCTAACACACCTCACCCTTCCCCCTCCCCATATCCTCAAGTCTGTTCTCCAGTAGGTCTCTGTCTTTATTCCTGTTTTACCCCTAGGTTCTTCATAACATTTTTTTTTTCTTAAATTCCATATATATGTGTTAGCATACGGTATTTGTCCTTCTCTTTCTGACTTACTTCACTCTGTATGACAGACTCTAGATCTATCCACCTCATTACAAATAGCTCAATTTCGTTTCTTTTTATGGCTGAGTAATATTCCATTGTATATATGTGCCACATCTTCTTTATCCATTCATCCGACGACGGGCACTTAGGTTGTTTCCATCTCCGGGCTATTGTAAATAGAGCTGCAATGAACATTTTGGTACATGACTCTTTCTGAATTCTGGTTTCCTCAGGGTATATACCTAGTAGTGGGATTGCTGGGTCATATGGTAGTTCTATTTGTAGTTTTTTAAGGAACCTCCATACTGTTCTCCATAGTGGCTGAACCAATTCACATTCCCACCAGCAGTGCAAGAGTGTTCCCTTTTCTCCACACCCTCTCCAGCATTTATTGTTTCTAGATTTTTTGATGATGGCCATTCTGACTGGTGTGAGATGATATCTCATTGTAGTTTTGATTTGCATTTCTCTAATGATTAATGATGTTGAGCATTCTTTCATGTGTTTGTTGGCAGTCTGTATATCTTCTTTGGAGAAATGTCTATTTAGGTCTTCTGCCCATTTTTGGATTGGGTTGTTTATTTTTTTGTTATTGAGCTGCATGAGCTGCCTGTAAATTTTAGAGATTAATCCTTTGTCAGTTGATTCATTTGCAAATATTTTCTCCCATTCTGAGGGCTGTCTTTTGGTCTTGTTTATGGTTTCCTTTGCTGTGCAAAAGCTTTGAAGTTTCATTAGGTCCCATTTGTTTATTTTTGTTTTTATCTCCATTACTCTAGGAGATGGGTCAAGAAGGATCTTGCTGTGATTTATGTCATAGAGTGTTCTGCCTATGTTTTCCTCTAAGAGTTTGATAGTTTCTGGCCTTACATTTAGGTCTTTAATCCATTTTGAGCTTATTTTTGTGTATGGTGTTAGGGAGTGATCTAATCTCATACTTTTACATGTACCTGTCCAGTTTTCCCAGCACCACTTATTGAAGGGGCTGTCCTTTCTCCACTGTATATTCCTGCCACCTTTATCAAAGATAAGGTGACCATATGTGCATGGGTTTATCTCTGGGCTTTCTATCCTATTCCATTGATCTATCTTTCTGTTTTTGTGCCAGTACCATACTGTCTTGATTACTGTAGCTTTGTAGTATAGTCTGAAGTCAGGCAGCCTGATTCCTCCAGCTCCATTTTTTGTTCTCAAGATTGCTTTGGCTATTCGGGGTCTTTTGTGTTTCCATACAAATTGTGAAATTTTTTGTTCTAGTTCTGTGAAAAATGCCAGTGGTAGTTTGATAGGGATTGCATTGAATCTATAGATTGCTTTGGGGAGTAGAGTCATTTTCACAATGTTGATTCTTCCAATCCAAGAACATGGTATATCTCTCCATCTGTTTGTATCATCTTTAATTTCTTTCATCAGTGTCTTATAATTTTCTGCATACAGGTCTTTTGTCTCCTTAGGTAGGTTTATTCCTAGATATTTTATTCTTTTTGTTGCAATGGTAAATGGGAGTGTTTTCTTGATTTCACTTTCAGATTTTTCATCGTTAGTATATAGGAATGCCAGAGATTTCTGTGCATTAATTTTGTATCCTGCTACTTTACCAAATTCATTGATTAGCTCTAGTAGTTTTCTGGTAGCATCTTTAGGATTCTCTATGTATAGTATCATGTCATCTGCAAACAGTGACAGCTTTACTTCTTCTTTTCCGATTTGGATTCCTTTTATTTCCTTTTCTTCTCTGATTGCTGTGGCTAAAACTTCCAAAACTATGTTGAATAAGAGTGGTGAGAGTGGGCAACCTTGTCTTGTTCCTGACCTTAGTGGAAATGCTTTCAGTTTTTCGCCATTGAGGATGATGTTGGCTGTGGGCTTGTCATATACGGCCTTTATTATATTGAGGAAAGTTCCCTCTACACCTACTTTCTGCAGGGTTTTTATCATAAATGGGTGTTGAATTTTGTCAAAAGCTTTCTCTGCATCTATTGAGATGATCATATGGTTTTTCTCCTTCAATTTGTTAATATGGTTAATCACATTGATAGATTTGCGTATATTGAAGAATCCTTGCATTCCTGGAATAAACCCCACTTGATCATGGTGTATGATCCTTTTAATGTGCTGTTGGATTCTGTTTGCTAGTATTTTGTTGAGGATTTTTGCATCTATGTTCATCAGTGATATTGGCCTGTAGTTTTCTTTCTTTGTGACATCCTTGTCTGGTTTTGGTATCAAGGTGATGGTGGCCTCGTAGAATGAGTTTGGGAGTGTTCCTCCCTCTGCTATATTTTGGAAGAGTTTGAGAAGAATAGGTGTTAGCTCTTCTCTAAATGTTTGATAGAATTCGCCTGTGAAGCCATCTGGTCCTGGGCTTTTGTTTGTTGGAAGATTTTTAATCACAGTTTCAATTTCAGTGTTTGTGATTGGTCTGTTCATATTTTCTATTTCTTCCTGATTCAGTCTTGGCAGTTTGTGCATTTCTAAGAATTTGTCCATTTCTTCCAGATTGTCCATTTTATTGGCATAGAGTTGCTTGTAGTAATCCCTCATGATTTTTTTTATTTCTGCAGTGTCAGTTGTTACTTCTCCTTTTTCATTTCTGATTCTATTGATTTGAGTCTTCTCCCTTTTTTTCTTGATGAGTCTGGCTAACAGAGCAGAGATTTGAGCCGAGGCCCAGCTGCCTGCATGGAGCTGGTGCTGTGCACCATCCCATCATTCACCCCAGAGTGTGTCTTCAGAAATAACACAGGAAAGTATATTTAAATCCATAACTAAAAGGCTTGTGATTATTCACATTACCTTCTTAACTATTATTTTTCCTTCTATTATTACATTTTAGCAACGGGAATGTAAACTGGCTGAAGTTGAACCATTTTATTTCTTCCCCTAATTTATTTTCTCTCTAAATAAATTCCAGTAAAAGGTAAAGAGAAGAGGAATAAGTAGGAAATACAAAGTACATTTGTGTCTCATTGACTCTGTGGCGATATTGCTTCGGCCTGGGTGCCAAAGCTTATTTCTCAGGTAACAGTCAAGATGAGAACAGCTTATTGTCTGTTATGCTCTTTTATTCTAGAAATCAAGTGTCTGGGCAGTTAAATAATCTGGTAAATTGAGATAACCAGATAAGCCATTTGAGGTTTACCTAATTTCAAAGACTTAGAGTACAAAAATATATTTAACAACAAAACTATATATTTAATCTTTCTTTAATAATCTCAAAGTTGCTTAAGAACCATGCTGTTCTCAGAATGTCTACCATCATATCAATGATCATTGTCCTGACAAAGTGCAAGAGTGCTGGCTCAATAGTCATTTTTAATCAGTAGAATGCCAGATAATCATCTCTTAATGGAAATTTTCTTAGATTGAAATTTGAATTAAATTTTTAGATTAATTCTGCAAATTTAGAATAATGCAATGATTGTTTTGAGATAGTCTCCTTTTTATTTCATCGTTAATGTGAAACAATAAAAAGGATTATGCCTTAAGTGGAAAATGCATAATCCCCAAATGCTTTCCCAACCAAAACAAACAGATATGGAATAAAGAAAGGGAGCTTCCATTTGCCAAGTTATGTATTGTTTTGTCATTCATACAGATGTCCGATGGTGGCAGAACACAAGTTTTCGGCAATTACAATGCCAAAAAGGTATTCAAAGACAGAACTATTGATATTTTCATAAACACCCACAAAAAGTGTATTTGATTTTTTGTTGTAGTTGTTTTAAGATTGTTTGGCATTTAAAAAGAGTCCAACATTAATTGACACTTCATAGTTTCTATGATCCTTGATCTCTAATCCCCCCTACAAATCCAGGGCAAGTATTCTGCTAATGAAAAAGTATGGTATGAGTCATTATGATAACATGTATCTTATTGTAAATGTATGGATTCTGAATCTCTGGTCATTGTATAGCTAAGTCATTGAATAGCTAAAGAAGGCACTGACAGCCTGGAGCCTAGCTCTCAAAGCTGGAGCCAACAGCATATCTTATGCATTGACTGAAATAATGCAGTGAAATTCCTTTCTCTCTTAACAAGCTTCCTCCAGTCATGAAATTCCCTTTGCTATGCTGCAATGGAGAACATGTTCAGATATTGAAAAACTGTAAGCCATTACCTACTTTATCAGTCATATCAAAGACACTGAAAAGATAGCACATGTACAATTGATGGATTATTCTCATCATGAAAGTCTGATGACCCCACTTGGGTTTTCAAACAAGGCATTTAATAACCACTGACTTGTTAAAAGGTGGAAAATGATCTGGCTGGTGGCCTGATAGGACGAGGTTTTATTGATTTTACTGAAGCCCTTGACTTGGGAGATCACAGGCTTCTTAAGGGCAAACTTAAAAGGAAGCATTAAGATGGCTGAGTAATTACCTGTGTGATGGATGTCATTCTGTAAACATCAGGATTGGGTAGCTTCCCCTTTGGGTATTAATTGATGGAGAAAGGAAAAACCATAGGCAGAGTCTCATTTCGACTACTTTTTGTCCTTTTGCATATTTATGAATTAGCTTTGTTCTGTTGGAAGTATTGAGTATAGATGATTTACAAAAGATAAACCTTTGTTTTTTTCCATTTAAATGTTGGCTTACAAGGAGGAATGGATAGATTGTTATAGGTGCTGGAACAGGAGCAAAATGGTGTTTCAAATGTTACTGAATATAAAAAAGAAAGAACTTTGTATGTGCCTTTAGCTCTCATAGTTCTGTGGCTTCCTGGGAGTGAGGCTCTCTGAAGCCTGAGGCTCCCAAGGGGCCAGGATGAGCTTGAGACAACACCAGAGGAGACCACTTGTGGCGGACTGGGGAAGGAGGTACTGAGTTGCTATCAGTACAGAGGAGATTTGGAGGCTTCATAGGGTGCTGGAGAGCAGAGCTCATGATGTAGCACTCTGAGCAGTAGGATAGTCATGAGGGGCCGGAGAGGGTGGAGCTCTGGTTGCTCAGTGTTCTGTGCTTTGGAGGCAGCTGTTCGAGAGATGGTGGGGTAGGGTTCTCAGGCCCTTCTCCTTGGGCCCTTGTCCTCTTTCAGATGGTGTCACTGTGACTAAACAAGGCTATCCTCAGGGTGGAGAGAGAATAGGGGAGGGGCTTGTGTTCACTGGAAACCACTGAGCTATTGAACCTGGGTGATGCACGAAATTCCCTTAATGTTGAAACACTGAAGTGAGCAATACTTTTGAGGCAGGGAAAATAATAATTTTTATCTTATCTGTTGGATATAGTAGAAAAGATGTGAGTTTTGGAGTCAGACAGATGGGGTCTGGTTTCCAATTGTAGCTTCATGACCTGTCTGGGAGATCTTGGGCAAGGTTCTTAACTTCTCTAACTTCACATTTCTCTCATTAATCTATGATTCGTTTATTCATTTATTTATCAAAGATCTATTGAGCAAATACTATACACTAAGTTCTCTGTAATAGAGATAAATAATGGTTTAAACATGATTATTTTTCTCAATATTTTTTAATAGAGACTGTCACATATGTAAATAAATAAATGCAATATAATTATAGGTGCTGCCATATATTGGATAGATTATGTCCTGGACAGAGTGAGGGCATAAAAAACAGAGTGACTGAATTTTCTGAACAGGGAAAGGAGCTGGAAACAATTCAGAGAGGAAGTAATGCTTAATTGAGTCCTAAAGATGATTAACAGGAAATGTGATTGTAGAGGCAGGCAGATGCCAAGTGATAAAGGGGTCTAGAATCATCAAGGCTCAAAGAGGAAACTTCTTATCAAGGGTGTCTTTGTTGGGGGTAAGGGGGTATTTATAAACAGTCTGTGGGGGCAGGAGGGCAGGGATCTGCAAAGCAAGTTTTCCTTGTGTAAAAGATTATATGAACTTGTTGCAGAGATTCCTTCTAAGATTCTGAATTCTACTGGGAAGAAGAAAGTGTCATCTTATTTTTGACAGCTCTTGGTCCATTTTATTGATCTTGGCACCTAAGTTGTTTTTTCCTTCTTGTGGGGATCTCAAATGGACGTTGTCCTGCAGTGTTCAAATAATATCCTGGGCCTCTTCTGCTAGGAGGACTTACTTAGCTGTTAGGTAGCACTTCCTCCAAAGCCATAAAAGAGAGGTGCTCCTCTGCAGTTATTTCTGTAGCAGGAGATATTGGATCCTCCTCATTCATATAAGCAGGAAGTTTGCTCTACATGCTGTTGTGATACTGCTGGCTTCCATTCCGTGGGTTAAAGAACAAAGTATTATGTGTCATATAGCAGGAAAAGTCAGCCACCAAAAAGCTCACTGTGTTATGTGAAATATTTGTCAAATATCATACAGGTTTAACTTGATTTACACTAGAAGAAAGCATCACCACAGCATGTGTGAGCCTTAGAAGAGGAGAGGAAATTCCTTGCTTTATTTCCTACTAGGAAATACATTTTTTTAAAAGGTCAGATCCAAGAGTGAAATCATGGAGGTAAGGTGCTAAAAATATATATTAATTTCATCATTAAATGAACTAATCATTTTTGTATAATACAGAGAAGAAAAATGGATAGGATAGAATTTAGAAGAATAGTCTGCTAAGTGTTGTAATGACTATATTGCAATTATATTTCAGTGGTATATTATATATTAGAGGAATATTTGGGAGATTGTATTTCTATGTGGGGAAGTACTCAATGACTAGAATACATTTTTCATTTTATGGATTTTTATATATTTGTATAAATTGTTTTTTTCCAGAGAAAAATATTAATATATAAGGTATTTCACTTTGTCAGAAGCAATCTGTAGTGAAGTATTGTTATATAAAATGAATGTGTGTGAAGGATATTAGAACCGTTTTTTCTCTTCTTATCTTTCATAAATGTTATCAACTATAACGCTACCAAAGGATAAGCTATTTTGGAATAGTAAACTGCCAGAAATTTCTTGACATCACAGAGAAAAGAAGGGGGATATCAAAGACCAGTTTAATGTATCTTTCTGATTTTTATTACTCCTCTGCTCATTCCTCGGCTTAGAGATTTGATTCTAGCATATCTGTGGCGTCTTTCCTAATTATTAATATCTGTTGGGTGGAAGGCCTACTCCTATGTCTGTGATTTAGCCCAGGAAATTAGTTCTCTGTGATGGGTTATTTCATGTTTTGCTGATGTGGATATAGGACATACTATCGAAAGACAGATCTTATACTCCAAATGTGTTCATGAGTACTAATTCATTTGGGAGGACATCTTTCTAATGAAGATGTTTTGGGGAACAATTTTCATGAACAATATTTAAATTTGAGCACATGCAAGGTTTTTGTTAATACAATTATCTATATCTCTTTTTTTTTTTTCAAAATATATCATGAACTATTGGAGTCTTCTGTGTAATGAAAAACAATGTTTCCTAAGGTGAGTGGGGATTATAAAATGAAGGCACTCCGAATAGCTTGATTGGAAACAATGCGAGTCTTATGAAAAGGCCCAGAGACTATTCAGCAAGTAGGCCTGAGCTCAAATCTTGGTTCCACCATCTGTGTGACATGTTATATAACCTCTTTAGCCCCTTCAGCTTCATCAGTGAAATGGAATTATTAATATCTAATCAAAGGATTTTATAAAGGTCCTTACCCATTGCTAATCACATTGTGAGTTTTAACAAATGATGGCTATTATCAATAAATGTAAATTCATGAGAAGCTTTGAAAGCTCTTCTGTGGAAGTGAACTGCCTAGATTATTTGTCAACAACCTAGTTTATTTTCAAAATAATTTTAATGTGAGGATTTCTACGAGTCTTGTTTTCACATAATCTACTAAGATGGCTGTGGTAGTTCTCCCAGCAGTCCAGCACAGCAGTTTTCCACATGGTTAGTTGACTTGAGCCATATCACATTGACCTCTAACAACTTAAGCATCAATGGTTAAGACATACCAGACCATAAAACAGAGAAGAAAATTTACATATAAATTTAACATAAAACTCCAAAATATCATTACATGATATTAAAGTAATTTCTACTTTTTCTACTGTAAGCGATATGTGCTTACTGTAGAAAATTTAGAAAATACCAATATCAAAAAAAGAAGAAAAACATGCCTTATTTCTATTGCTCAGATATGATTTACAACTGTTAACATCTCAGTATATATCTGTCTAGTTCTTTCTCTAAACATACACCATTATTTTTCCAACAAAAATGGAATCATGTTGAACATGATTGATTTAATGGTTATTATTATCATATTTTCAAGTCTTTGAAGTACTCCAACATGTTCTTATGGCTGTATAATAGTCCATCACACTTTAATCAATCCTCTATTTTGGACACTTATGCGGTCCCTGCAACTCCTCACTCTTCTGCCCAAACATGGGAAGTTACAGGGAACAGAAGTAGAGCCACTGGACTAAGTCAAGACAGCAACCTGCTCAACCTTTTCACATCTAGTTCTGTGAGTCCATACAGTTCCTAATTTCTAAAGCAGTATGATTGTGGTTTTGTTTACTTATAGACCAATGTATAGCCCAAAGAGCATCAACTATATGGTAATCAAATTTAAGGCTTTTAGTGCTTAAAATTCTGATTTTAAGAATTTTAAAATCATAAATCCCCCCGACAAAGTTCTACTAACTCTTTTTTCTACAAACAAGTGATTCAGCATCTTGAAAACATGCTAAAGTTTATTTTGTGCTGCATGAAAATAATCTTGTCACCAAGTATATGGCAACCTACAGCTCTTTTATGTCACTGTTCTAGGAGACGCAAACTATCTTTTCTCCATTGCTCTTCCCCCTCTTACTGCCTGTCTTTATTGGCATGAAGGGATTGATCTAAAAGAACTTGAGCTGGTTACCAAGGGTCTTATATTCACATTCTCCCACCTGCCATTAATTCTCTCTGTGGTGTTATATAATCCATTAACTCTCTCTGTCACCCACTTTCTTTATTTGCCCTCTCTAACTTACAGTGTACTTATGTGGACAAAAAGAAGCGACAGATTCAAAAGTTCTTTGAAAGAAATTCACACTATTTCTATCCATTTATTTTTCATTTTTAGCACTTGTTTCTACAGTTCTGTTTTCTATTTCTCTGGCTTTGCTTTAACACTTGGAAAATTCCAGCTTCAGATCTTTAAATACTAGTAATTGTAACTGTAAGTTGTTCTACCTTAGAAGATGACAACTGAGTAAAACACTGAAGGAAATGAGGGATGTCTGAGAGAAAAGCTTTATAGGCAGAAGAAACAGCAAGTACAAAGGCCCTGAGCCAGGACCATGTCTCAGTAATTGTAAATTGTTCAGGTGGGTCTCTGCTGTCTCCCACATGGCATCTACCACTCTTTGGCTCTTCTGCTTCAGCCTGTTGTAGCCATGTCTTTCATCACTGCTGATACCCAGGCTACAGGTATGACAGGGACACACACCAGAGCATACTGGTAGTGCTGTCCTCACAAAAGCCAATGCCCAAGGACTGCTTTCATGATACTCTTCCATGGAAAGAAACTGACCTCTAATTTTGAGAATGTAGAAGGTGTGACCATCACTACCATCATATGCCAATAGTTCAGATAACACAGCACCAATCCCACTGAGCCATCTCACATCTTTTGGCTGTAAAAATTCTTTCTGTCCCATCTCCCCCAAACCTACTTAGCCTTAGTGAATTCTTGTTCTTTCTTAAAGTTTCAACTTACATGTCTCCTTTTCCAATTGTAAGCTTCTCTGTTCCATCCCTGTCCTGTCATTACTGAGATCACGTCACGCTTTTTCTCAAACACTTCAATAGTTGTCATTCAAGGAAAAGCATATATGGTCACATTGGCCCTAATGGGTTCTACCTGCCCTTACCTGCCCTTACCTGCCTTTACCCTTTCACCCTGACCCACCTTCTACTCTACTTCACCTACTCAGCCTACTGCTCCCTGAACACAGTCCAGACTCAAGGCCTTTGCACTTGCTGATCCTTCTGCCTGGAAAGATTTTCCCTCAACGATTCCTTCAGTTTTTTACTCAAGCATCATCTCAGCTAGATGACAGAACTGGCCAATCTATCTAAAATGTCAACCCACCTCCTTAGTTTCATATTCCCTTCCCTGATTTATCTGTTTCCTTTAGAACTAAGTACCTTGTAAATATATTACCCATGTTATTTAGGTACAGTTTCTCCTCACAACTCCCCATGCCCACCAGGGTTATAAGATCCAGATGGGCAGGGATTTCTGTCCTTCATTAATGTAATTGCAGTATTCTCAGTGCCAAGAACTCAATAAATACTTGTTGAATGATAGAACATTGCATGTATGTATGCATTTGTGTATGCATTTATTATCTACTTATTTATTAATTTTACTTTGTTTTATTGCATATTCCTTTTACCAGGACCTAGGCAGGAGGCTAAGAAGGCTGAGGTAGAGGGTAGTCTGAATGAGGGTTGTCTTACTGAACTCAGAATTGCTATCTCCCATTTTCCAACCCCCAGTGTCATTCAAGGAAGCTCTGGATTCCACCACCCTGTCCCCATAATTCTCCAGACATTTCCAGGAACACCCAAAACCCAAATTCTAGGGCACAAAACTACTGAGTATCCTAGTGTATTAAAATGAATAGAAATGAGGGAATACTTATGTATGGTATGAATAATCTTCTATTGTAACAAGATTTAGACACAGGATAGCAATTAACTGACATTTTCATCAAACTTGTAAAAAGAACACATATTGGGATATATGTAAGAATGGGAAAAACCTCTTTTTTGCCTCAAATGTTAAAAATTTGTTGTATAGTGAAAAATCAGTACACCAGATCTTTTATTCCATTTAAAGAAAAAACATTTACTATGCAAGAATGAAAAGTCTAATATATTAAAATTTATAAAAATATTTTTTAAAGTCTTGGACCATAGACTTTTCGATGGATATGGGCAGGTTATGTCTTTCAAAAAGAATTAGTTCTTAAAATTCCTGTGATGTTAGTGGGAAATTGCTCACTACTTTGTTCTTCAAATGGCATCCTTGGCTCTTGAGAAAGATATCTGAAAGCCTTTATTTGATTGTTGACAGCTGGGCATTCTTCCAGCCTGCCAGATGAGACTCTATCTTGTCTAAATGTAAATACCTGGTTACAGGTTACCTGACTCCCTGTCATGGAGAGCAGTTTATTCCTTTTGTAGGAAGCCTTGATTTCACAGAAAGAAGAGACCAAAGGCCTTCATTAGCAGGCAGGTTTCAAACTGTTTCCAGACCTTGTGTTTACTTCTATAGAACAGACTTTGTTTTCATGCCCAATAAGTTTGAGGAAGCAGTAAAATCAGTCCGGTAAATGGGTCACTGACATAGAGTGGGAGCCCACTCTGGTTTTGCAAAGTACCAGGCTGCTGCTATGCCTAGAATCTGGACACCAGTGGGTTGTCTGGGGGGTGGCCAAGCTTCCCCTCTGTCCCAGACAATCAGGCTGTAGAGTACTCCTCAGCAGGTGGGGCAGGGCTGGGAGGAGGAAAGGCCTTGACTTATTCATGTGCAATCTTAACATCTTGAATGAGGGAGGCTTAGAAATGTTGCTAATAAAATACACAAGCACACATGACATACACACTCATAAAGCCATTAAATGATTTTTTTCCCCCTTTTTTTGGTGGTCGGGAGAGCCCAGAGTGAAATTGCACAATTTATGCTGTCATTTCTGTAGTTCTAGTGAAGGATCTAGGTGTTTCTTCTAATACCTCCACTGCAACTTTCAAATCATAGTCTTCCTGTGTTAGCTGAAAGCATTAAAACCAGAAATTACCATAATAGTGCTATTTACCCCTCATTTATGGAACTACTAGTGTTATTTTTCCACTGCCTTTACAGAATGCCTTTCAACCGCAGTATTTTTGGTCTCGTTGATGAAACTCAATTGTACTTAAAAAACACAGTTGGGCGTTGTATCCGAACACTAAACCAGCAGGCTTGTCATTTCACAAAAGAGACTGCAGAGGTTGCTGTACCTGTAATTGAAGAGTATTTCATCTGGTGTTTGAGGCTGTGGACTAATGCCTTATTTCACAGCTAATCATCTCCATGTGCTTATGTAACTGGACCAGTGTTTGAAAGAAGACTGCATATTTCAACAGCACTACCAACTAGATGTAAGAAATTCTACTTCACTTTATGTAAAAACAGACCTGACATTGGGGGGGTGAGTGAGATATAAACCCTGAAAGTGTTGCTTAGGCTGAACCAAAAAGTTGAAAGAAAAAAGTGGTGTGTGTGTGTGTGTGTGTGTGTGCGCGCGTGCACGCGTGCACACACTCCCACTCACACATGTGATAACCCGAGGTTATTAGCACAGTTTTACTTCATTGATGTTTTATTCTCAGGCATAGCACTTGGAGACTCTCTGAACTCATAAACAGCCCTGCTTATGGTGTTTGTGACAATGCCACAGGGTCTTTGCATTATTTATCCCAGTCTGCTTTACTCATCCAGCTTTCTGGGAATATTTTCAGATGGAATCACTAATTAGTACATATGTGGGAACTTCTGAAAGCAGTTCGGCCCCCTCCTCATTACTTTTTAATTTTTTTTCTATTTACCTAATATATGTCAAAGACAAAATTTAGAATGATGGGCTGGGGGAATTTTCAGTCTGAAATGCATACATTTCATGGGGAAAAAATTCGTCAAGCAAGGGACCTTTTATATGATCAGAAAGAAAGTTCCACTTCGTCCTAATGGAGAATGGTGTTGGTTTGGTCCATAAGGTGTTCTACGGCATATTTTATTAGTTAACCTCTAGCAGAGCTTTCAAATATTGCCTCATAAATATTTTAATAATCCTGTAAACTGTGCCTTTATTTATCAGTGCACATCCTGACTCTGCTAGACTACACAGGGGCCTCCTTCCATTACCTTTCCATGCTTTAAATCCTATACATTGTGGGCACAGTATTTTCCCAGTTAGATCACAATCCACATATGTAAGAACTAATTATTTTTCATTTTGAAACACTAAGAACAAATGTGAAAACAAGGTCTCTGAATCTTTGCCCCTCTTTTCCTAGGTTTCTTCCTATCACTCCATGTCAAAAAATAAATTATTTCCCATGTTATATAGTAAATACATGGCATGAAATATGAATTCTTAGGCAAAGGCATTTTTAAGATGTCAAAAGAATCTAGGTGTAGTCAGAAGAGAAAATACTTCTACTAAGAGAAAAAGAACCATAGAGACAATTTAAAATAGATCATTAAAATAAAGCAGATCTCTTAACCAAAAAATTCAGACTTAACAAAACTATGTTGAATAAGGTATATGTTATTCTCTGAGTCACAGAGACATTCTAAAATATATATTTGGTAAATTGAGCAACTGTATGTGTGTGTGAATCATTGGATTGTGTCTTTAGGGATCTGCTACACAGCTTATTTATTATAGTTGCCTTTACTTTCTGAAGAACTCAGTGTAAATATGTTGAAAACCATCAGTATTCTCTGCAGAAGTTCAAAAACAAATAAGGTCTTTTTTGAGGGTACTTAACCTCAGGTATAAAATATCTGTATAGTCATGTGGTCAAGCAGCTAAGTTACAAATGTCATCTAGAGGCTCTACTAAATGATATTAATTGAAGAGTATTTTTAAACTTACTGCCCTAACTTCTTTTGAATTATATTTCCAGTGTCCTAAAATCTAGTGTTTCAAGCTTAGTTAGGAAAGGAGACTTAATATTTGCATGTCTGGGAAAGGGACAGCATATGGGTTCATCTTATGTGCCAGTTGCAATCTTTGAGAGTGGCAGCCTGCAGACTTAGCAGGAAAGTGTGTTGGGATAGAAGTATTATCTGTAATTGTTACAGTAAGGAGTTTGTGACAGTAACAATACACATACCAGGCATTTCCATCCCTCATCTAAATACTTACACTCAATTGTGTGAACTTTCTATTTTAACAGATGATTTACGGATGAGAAAACTACATAGCATTTTGTTCCAAACTTAAGCTAATTCAAGACGCTCTAAATCTGTGGTGTCCAATATGGTAACCATCAGCTAAGGGTGGTATTGAGCACTTGAAATGTGCGTCTAGTCCAAATTGAGTTATACGGTAGCTATAAAAATACATATTGAATTTCAAGGACTTAGTATGAAAAAAGAATGTAAACATCTTATTAATATTTTTATATTGTTACATGTTGAAATGATTTTGTATATATTGGGTTAAATAAATTATATCATTAAAATTAATTTCACCTATTTCTTTTTACTTTTTAAAAATGTGGCTACTAGAAGACTTTAAATTGGTGGCTCAAATTTCTGGTTCATGTTATATTTCTATTGGGTCATGTTGTTCTCAATTAACATTTCTTCTCTTCTTTCATTACCTCTAATGTTTAAATATTTTAACCTTCAAAGACAGATTGTGGTTTCTTTTCTACAACTGTAGAAATTTTTCATTTTTTTCAAAGTATAACATAATTTCCATAAAGCATAAACTTGCTTTTTGCCTTTGGACCTTTGCTCTCTCTCACTCTTCTGTTTGGAATGCCATTCTACCCTTATCCAGCCACCTGGTGAAAGCACACCCATTTATTTTTCAAGACTTGTCTCCAGTATAACTGTGGTATAAAGCCTAAAATTAAGGCTCAATATTACGTGCTGCCTTGATGTCTGGTGAAATTGGGAAGGCCTCCTCTGGCCTCACCCCAAGTTTCCCTCCATATTCTGCTGCTATAGATAAGCTCCCGCAGACAAACAACCTTCCTTATCAAGGGGACAAGTGTTGTACTTGCTTAACTCTGAGTAGTGGGTTTCAGTCCCCTGCCAGTCACAGAACTATTGAAACAAGCCAATCACATCCTCCTGTGGGAACCAGGGGCATCTCACCCTCTTGGTACTAGAAAGCTTGCCTCCCACACTCCCTGGTTGCTCACTGCATTCCAGAGTGCAAACCTAATGTGACCCTGCATGGCCTGTGATCTCCTCCTCCTCCCCCAGGATGTAAGTATTTGTGACTAATAAACTGTTGTCAATGTCTCCTGTTCAGTGTTAGGTGTTATATATTTGACCATCCCCATAACCTTAGGATGGAATCTGTCCCACATCAATAGGGTGAATAGGAGGTGATTAAAACAACTGCGTTTTCTCATAAGCCATCCCCCCTCCCCCAAGGTAGAATTAACCATCCCCTTTTATCACACCTAGTGTGTACTATATATCCTTCTATCTTAGTAACCAGACCTCTCATTTGCAATAATTTGCTTATACATCTGTGTCTTTCTATTGGAAACTAAAAGGTGATGGTAGCAACAATTTCTCGTGTGTTTTTATATTTCTGTTTCTGAGGACAGGGCCTGGTTCATAGTAGGCACTCAGTAAATGTTTGATGAATGAGTGGATTTTGAAAACCATTACATAGTTGATGCTGGTATTAGGAATTTCCTACTTTTAAACAAGAAGAACTAAAATGAATTTTTCTCAGTCTAATACTTGCCTGTATAGTGGTAGGGGAGGTATCTGCTTATGCTGCAATTTGCTGAGAAAAAGAGGGGGTAACTTGAAGTGATGGGCAGAGAACTAGTGGCTTATACCTCTTCTCCACTTGGAAAGTTAGTGGTAGAAAGCAAAGAATGACCTTAGGAACCAACTCAGAGAACTACTGTGTAAATACAGTTGTTTGATGAACCACAATCTGCCTTTCAGGGAACCTTAGTTTAAATAAACGATATTCTTTCTAAATGTAAGAGCAAGGAAAACGCTCAGTGTGATTATGGATAACTCAGACTTGTTTGAGAGGAGAGGAAGTCCATGTCAGTGGAGGGAGGAGACCTAGGGTAGATGAGCATTTGGTGAGACAACAGTGAGATGAATCTAATCTCGTAGAACTGGGCTGAATCCAATGGAGTTGGCAAGCCAGGACCTATAAGTGATAAAGCTTTTACAAGGTTAGGTCTTGCTCTGAAGTCACCATGACACTTGTGCTACAAGGACATTAGGACCAGCAGAGTCATGGGTAGAAAGAATCATGCTGAATCAGTCTGCAGCCTTTCTATTGGCCCCTTCCAGGGGCAAACATCTGGTATCTCCTTTCTCCTCCATAGACTTTACCCAGAAGACAGGAGGAGCATCCAAGGCCAAGAGCACTGTGGAGCTGCTATTTCTCAGTTCTCTCAAATGTTCCCAGTCAATGAAATTGTGATGGCATATTGTCTCTTTGTAATCTGATATTCTTCCATCACTTATCTGAACAAACTAGACCTCTCCAATTAAGAATTAAAAACAATTAAAATTTTAAGATAAAATATGAAGTTTTTGCTTAATTGCACTAGACATTATTGATAGCTTATTTTTTTAAAAAATGTCAGCATGTGTTGGTTAACTACCTTAGGAAAGACTTCCTTTTGTTTTTCATTTCTTTTTCATTTTGATCTCTATATATATTTTTTAAATTTATTATTTATTTATTTATTTATTTATTATTTTTTTTGCGTTATGCGGGCCTCTCACTGTTGTGGCCTCTCCCATTGTGGAGCACAGGCTCCGGACGCGCAGGCTCAGCGGCCATGGCTCACGGGCCCAGCCACTCCGCGGCATGTGGGATCTTCGCAGACCGGGTCACGAACCCGTGTCCCCTGCATCAGCAGGCGGACTCTCAACCACTGCGCCACCAGCGAAGCCCAGCAGGTTGTTTTAATGTCCTCACTTAACAGCAACAGCTTTTATCATCTGTTCCCTAAATAGTTTCAGAATATGGCTGGTGTCTGGCCATAAGTCTGGACTCGCTGTTTTATAATGGAACTGATCCTTGCCACTGGGGTAGTATAGGAGCAATGTTATGGAAAAAAATAAACATACTACAAAAGCCAAAAGGGGTTCAGTAGCTGGGTTCTTCCCTGGCCAAGTTTCAGTTCCAAAATAGTCTGTTTCACTGATATTCATGGCCTTGGGCCCTGAGAATCTTCAGGGTTCAGAAAACAGAATTCACAGTTTATATATCTCAGCTTCAGTTTGTATCTCAGTCTGCAGACTGTCCTCCATTTAGAATTAAATTAACTTAAGAAGAGAGTGCAAGTACCTTTTTTGAAAATATTTTTGGCTTGCCTAGTGATTTAATTTTCAGCTCAGATGTGATTTGGCCTCCCCGTTGCAATGGTGTCTGCTTTTCATTTTCTGGGTGTTGTTCACAAGGTCCTGGGACATCGCAGGAGGCTGCCAGCAGAGCAACAGCAGACCTTAGAAGGCCAGGCCCCATGCATACTTTGTAACTTCAGAGTCACAGGACTGGCCTCTTCATGTGCTGTGATTGCTCTGGCTTCAAGAAGGAAGGAGTGTTTTCTGTTCTGCAAAGCATCTTGCATTATTTTTTAAACATTTTGTCTTTGATACATACCCAAGCACCACACATTTTCCCCCTTAATTTTTAAACCCACGTACACTTCAAGGGAAATTGAATCCATATGTTTCTGATTCATTTACACACAACTCATCAAAATGTTGTTTTAAAAGAGCTAAACTCAAATCCCACAGGGGCTGAGCGGATTTCAGACTTGGCTGAAGGTTCTCCCTTCCCTGGTCATGGTTAAATGTGAGCAAACCAAGCTCTAGTGAAATCAGAACCCTCACACTTCCCAGAATTTGCACAAATAGCACCTCTCTTTGAGGTTCAGCTGGAATGTGGTGACTTCTTAGCCTGCAGTCGGCTTTCATTTGCACAGACACCACGGCCTGTGCTTGCTTTAGTTCAGACTGTGTGAAGAAAATGAAAATGAAAAGTCTCTCCTGACATTGTTCTGGCCAAATTGGAAAGATCCAAAATCTTCTAGGGAGTCTATTTGTGTATATTTTCTGCCTGCTTGTGGAGCTGGCAAAGACCCTGCAAGTTCATTCTCCTGCCTTCAAACAGGCCTCACAAAATTCCTAAACAAAGAGTAAAGCTATTTCAATTACTACCACAAATAATGTTATATAGCAAAGGCTAGTTCTTACCTCCTTTTAGGTAATTCTGACCAAAGCTCAATGACTCTCAATGTCAGTAACTTTGTCAAATTTAGATACATGCACAACACTTGTATACTTGCCCTCAAAGAAATTCTTGAGGTTCCACTAGTTCTTAGATAATGAACTGTGAAATTGTCCCATTGTGCCTTTTGGTTGCCAATCACCATTGAAACTAGCGTGGAGTCTGGCAAGGGCAGCCAGCAGTGAGAGGCTTTGTCTGTGGTTAAGAGCTGTTCCCCTTTGCCTGAATGGACCAGGAAGCTTGGTTGGAATGGTTGAAAGAGCTGTCAACATCTAGGCATCTCCACCATGAAAATTTCCAAGGCAATCATAGCATAAAAAAAAAGCGTTTGGTGTTCCATTTTTCCATTGCCAATACAGAAAATAGAGATACCAGATGCTTCATGCACCATTGAAAGGTGAGCAAGGTGGCCGAAATGCACAAAGGTCAGTGGGAATTACTAAGCCTCCTCTGGGGCTCAGGACTCTGAAAGCAATACATTTGCTATTTGACAGAGGGGCCCCCAAACACAGTGGCCTCTGACTGATGCCCTGAAAGAATGGGTGAACATTCCAATAGATGTTTTGATTAATGTCAATTAATGTAACTGCTCTGAAATGGTGGAGCCTCATTAGTATCAAGAAGTTCTGTTAGTTGGCATCAAAATGGCATCAGGCATTCTGATAAATTCCTGCTTCCCCAGGGGCAACCAGCCTGTTCGTTCTGCCTGGGGCTTTTGGCTCTACAATCTCTCCTCACATTAAACAAGTGAATCCTGGCACTCTGGTGGGTTCACAAACCCTGACAGATGTTTCTTTACAAAAACATGCAGGTCCAACATCCTTTGAAAACCTGAAATGAATGATGTTCTCTCTCTTTCTGAACTTTCTCCATTTTGTTTATTTACTTATTTTTACTAAAACCCATACTAAGAACATATTATGCTGAGCCTGGCCACAAAATAACATTGTATGGGTGTGTTTGGGGATTTAAAAAATTCGTTAATTGTTTTTAAATTTTTCTCTCAGTTACTCAAGTGTTAGAACTGTTTAGTGGTCATGTACTATTCCTATGGGTGACTCTTTTGTGGTATCATATTATGACCCAAATTTATTATGATTGGTTGGTTGATGTAGCTAAAAATAAAAGTACAGTCATGTATATCACAAGGGGACACTTTGTATAGACTCTGGAAGGCAGATTTTAAAATCAACGGAATCTCTTGGCAACTGTATTAGAAATGAAGCACATTCATTCCAAAGTATCCAGAACCTGGCAAGTAGGTTTTTTCCACAAGATCTTAGTGTGATCAAGTCATAGTTAGGCATGTGATTTTTCTCCCAGCTTTTCATCTGAAGAGTTCTACTGATAAAATATATCAGCAGTCACCACCCGTGGTGCCCTGATATGTGTCCTGCTCTGTGCTTAACATATTATTTACATTATCTGATTAGATGAAGACAAGCAGTTGAAGGGGGCATCATATGACACCTATTGTGTAGATGAGGACATTGAGGCTTGGAAGAGTAGGGGCCATTTATACAAGATAATAGGTCTAGTAAATGAAAGAGGGATTCAGATCTAAGCTCGTCTGAATGAATGCCTGCAGGCAAATGTAAAATAAAAGTGAAATGAAAGAAAATGGCCTCTATGCTATTTACTATACTTTATTTGAAAACACTGCATAAGAAAAAAGGACTTGTGCAAAGGTTAGGTGTTCTGCTTTGGGTGAATATCACATGGTGAATAGCCAGGATGTAGCTCAGAAAGCACCTCCTCTGTGATCCTCCCTGAAGCTCTGGCAGCACACCCTCTCTTTCTCCTTTGCAGAGTAATGTCCTCTTTCCTTCTACAGTACCCTTACTGTGCTGTGTCTTTGTTCCTGGGTCTTTCTCCCCTGACAGACTATACTGCCTTCCAGGGAAGGGATTGGGGTTGTCCGGTGTTCCCAGTGCCTGGAACAGTGCTCGGCACAGCATGGATGCCTTTCACTGGGTATATAGTGAATGGGGATATTGAAGAGCTGATCAGCAACCCACAACACACAAAGGCAGCAGACAAGGAAGAACAGAACAGGGCCTTAAGATTTTTGGTGCTAAATCAACAGAACTTGAGATGTGATTATACTGGGGACATTCATGAGATGGGAACCAGTGAAGGACACTTATGACTAGTTTGACATAATTAGTTTTCCACTTCAAAGACCACTTTGTAAATGATCTGGAGGATTACTACTGGGAAAGGGAGGAATTATCAAAATCAAATATTCCGAAAACTTTCATTTAAAGGAAAATATTTCACAAGAACCCTCATTGTTGACTTAAATTATTTTTTTAATATCATGTTGCATGAATACAAAAAATGCTTGTAGTTCTATATATTTCTTATACTTAGGCTCTAATGAAACTGTAAAATCAAACCGAATTTTCAAATGAAAGATAAACCAAACTAAAAAACTGTGAGCAATCTAACCCAGTGTTAACTTAGGTGACCGATGATGTTTTGCTGAAACAAAAATAACGTTCACAGTATGAATTTGGCTCTGATGGCCACAGTGTAATTCATCCTGCTGGTGATATGGGGAGGTTTGTATCCAGGGTCATGGGCACTGATGGTGTAGAATATCAAGGAAGACATGTTTTTTTCCTAACCAGGGTGTGCAGACTGGACCTCGCACAGCCAAGACACACTGGGGTTGGAGGACAGGCAAAGCCTTCTTGGTTCAGGGCCTTCCCATGGTCAGAGCCCACGCAGCAGGAGTGCTCCTTTCTAATCCCCAACCCAGAGCACACCGTCCTGGGAGTCAGTGCTCTTCAGGTAGGTGTTCACTCTCTAGGCTCAAACTCCCCAGGGCCACCCTCACCACCATCTGCCTAAGGTCCCAGTGTATCCCCTTTTACCTCCCCAGGAGAAATTCAGAGGACATTTAATAAGGCTTCTAGGCTTTCTTCTGCAGGGGTAGCCAAAGGCTTGTAATTTATCGAGGTTGAAGAGTGTAGTAAATACACTCTTTTAGGGCACTGGCGCTGGAGACTGGTGCTCTCTCCATTGTGTCTCAAGTTGTATACAGGTAGCTAAAGGGCACTGGGCAAGTTAAAGAAGGGCTCTGGAACTTTCTTATCTATAAAAGCACCTCGCAGAGTCATTTTGACCATTAAATGAGTAAAGTGCCTAGAATAGTGCCAGGCATGTCATAGATAAAAGCTATTTTATTGTATTTTCATCACTTGGGGTTTCCTCTTCTAATGGATGAAACAGAGATGTAGAGGATTCTAATTCCTACAGCTAGGGGATCCTATGTGCCGAGATTACATGAACCTGGCTCCCTTCTGGTGGGACCAGCCATGAGATGTGCCATCGAATTTGGGATAGCTTTCAGCAGCTGGCCTAGAGTGACATGTCCAAGGTAGCTTCCACAAGCAGTGATCTGTGATGGCCTCAGAGAAGCACTGTGTGATAAGGTGGATTTTGACCACGTAGGTCACCAGCCTATGAGTACCAGTGGGCATGCTGCTGGAGGTGAGGCTTAGGGCTTCACCACATACAATAAACTTTTTGTCGAAATTTTTGTCACCCCAGAAGTGGGGCACAGAGAGGTGCTGGAGCAACTCAGACCATTTTCTGTCCCACTCACACCAGCCAAGGGGGGTGGGGCCAGCAGGGCTTCTGTGCCATATCAATCACGTCTTTCCAGTGCCCTGAACACTGTGAGGACAGGTAGCTTGTGATTTTTTTAAACTATTGTAAAATACACATAACAAAATTTTGCCATTTAACCACTTTTAAATGTCCAATTCAGTGACATTACATACATTCACAATATTGTGGAACAATCACCACTATCTAGTTCTAGAACTATTTTATCATTCCACACAGAACCCCCATAACCATTCAGCATTCACTCCTCACTTCCCCCTTCTCTCAGCCTCTAACACCCACAAATCTGCTTTCTGTGCCTCTGTGGATTTCCCTATTCTAGCTACTTCATATGAATGGAATCATACAATATAGGGTCTTTCATGTCTACTGTCTTCCCCGCAGCATAATGTTTTCAAGGTTCATCCAAATTGTAGTATGTATCAATACTTATTTTCTTCTTTGGCTGAATAATATTCCATTGTATGGATGTACCACATTTTGTTTACCCATTCATTATGGTTGGGTCTGTGGGGAATTGGCCAACCTTTCTCCTAAGACAAAACCAGCCCATCGTTGCCCAGTATTTCCAGAACTTCCAAGTTTTTAAGAATTTCAGGAAATTTACATATTATGGGATATTTCCTAATACTTAAATGCTGTCTACAATTTAAAATTTTTAGGAAAACCACAATGTGGACCATGTTGTATGCCAAAGAAAAAACTTTAGGCAAGATCTGGCTCTTGAGCTACCATTTATCAGTCTGGTCTAGGTTTTATATAAATCACCTCTTTAGTGATATATTTAGTGCCATTTGTTTTTCTTTTATTATCAGACAGAGTTTTCCAGCATCTTCCTATGTAAATGGCCTAATAACATTACCGGTAATGTAAAGTAGATGAGATTTTTGCACAGAAAGTTCTGGCTAACCTTTGGGCTATGTAGACAATTACGAAAATCACCAATGCTTATTAAGAACTTTATTTAGACAAAAGAGATCAAAACCCTGCTATGCCATGCTTTGTTCAAAATGAATACTGTTGGCTGGTCCCCTCACAGTCTTTGGTACAATCAAATTGATACCCTTCTACTTTCAGAACACAGTACATGACACAAGCAGACAAGCAAACATAATTAAACAATGGCCCAGATAGAATTTTCCTTAATTAGTTGTGAGTTTCTATAATAAAAATACCTGGAGATTTATCTGACTTCAAAGTCCCATTAAATCTGTGCTGCTTTTGTTGCTTTGAAAATTTGGGAGTTTAGGATTCTTTGCCTCATGCTTCTTAATGATGATAATTATATGATATGCTTAAAAGTGCTTTTGATCTTGGCCTCTCAAAGCACTCAAGTGAGGCATCAATTCCCTCAACCCCACTCTGAGGCAGGTCTTCCTTGTTTACGGGCAATGTGTGCTGACATGGATGTCACAGCTACTGCTGCTTCAGAGAGAATCTGCCAACAGCATCAGTGAAAATGCACAGTTACACATCTAAACTCTCCATTTTTAATTTTGATCTGTGGAAATAATTGTAACACTTCACATCTTTATGGCGTTTTTTATAGCCTTTCATCTCATTTAACAATAACAAAAAATTCACAGAAGACTCAAATAATACAGCACCCACAGCACCTATAAACTGGGTAATGGAATTTCTTATTCTTTTTTTTCCTTTTCCCTTTTCTAGTAGTTTCTCAGAAGGCAGTTTTGAACAACCAACCAGGTGACAGGTATTTTGGTTAAATCTCAGGCTAAAAGGAACAATTCTCTACCTTTCCTACAGTTCCTCAACTGTTGGTGAAACAATTCAGAGTACAGTGAATTTCTTTATGTATCTGTAACTGATTTTGCTGACTTTGTACCTTGCTAGAATGTTAGCTTCTAGTGTTTCTTCATCCATGGGGCAGGCCACAAATAGAAATTAAAAGTTAGGATATTAAAGCTTGGTTCTGGCACAAGTCTTTCCAAAGAAATAAATTCTATCATGAGCAAGTTATAGTTAAGTGAGATTCTCTTCTAGATGCTACTTCAATTTATACATCTCTTTACCTAAAATGATTGAATATATCTTAGATTTAAACAGAAGGCCCATGAGTCTAATTTGAGAAGGGCTCTCAAGATGCATAGAGACGAGAACTTGATATTTTGACATTAAGAATAAAACACAAAGAGCATACTCCTTTGTTCACAAGTAGATCCTAGAGTATCATGCCTTCACCCTATTACTAACTCAGAAGCAATGAGGATAAGGATCTAGTGACATCATGAATGAGTGTTATAAACACATATAACTGTGAACTTCTAGTGTATTTGGAGAGAAGCTTGATGTCAGCAAATCACACTTATTTTGTGGATCTAGATCCATGGAGAAGCTACAGAATCAAAGAAAATTTAGAGCAAAATAAATAAAATACAGTAAAACAAACCAAAATCTCATTTTAAAATTGCTAAAATTAGACTGAGTAACAATGTGATTGTCTTAATTACCCTGAACATCCATATAAAATATATATTTTTATCCTAAAGAGTCTGGTATAGTATTTTTCTGTGTGGTGAATGGGTTTATAAAGTTAAGAAAAGGGAAGAACAGCTAATATTTATTATATTTTTCCCTATGTGCCAGAATTGTTCTAAGGTCTTCAGATGCAATCTTCACATTAGCCCTACAATGTAGGTGTTATTTCTCTAGTTTAGAGTTGCAGAAACTGAGATTCAGAAAGGTTAACTAACTTGCTAGAAGGCAATGTTAATAAAAGAGCCAAGACTACTACTCAGAGCTGTCTGAAGCCAAAGCTCACATTCTTATCCAGCAGATTATTCTGCCTGGAGGATGCAGTTTTAGATGAAGATAGGGGACTTGGAACCAATAATGCTAGCACAAGAAAAGTCCATCTCATCTCCTCTTCTATTGGAGAGGTAAATACGCACACACACGCACGCACACACACACACAGAAAGAGATCCAGAGAAAAAGATAGGTTGTACCACTGTATTTTATAAGTCTGGTAAGGCTTTAAATTTTAGCCAAAGCTTTTAAACATGGGTGTTAAATGAGTACTCAAAATATAACCAATAATCAAGCATTAGACATAATAATATGAACATATTTTTTTAAATTTTTTTGTCACTGTGGTCTTTAAAAAAGCAAAACACGGTGTTAGCAAAGATTATTTAAATTTTAGAGATAAGGCAAGTGCAAGTCCTTGCAATATTATACTGGAGCATTGGTTAACAGGCCCTCTTAAGGGTTAAATCTTTGCTTTACCTCCTGCTTACTGCTGGTTAGGACCCAGACTCTGTGAAGACATAAGTCAACTTGGAGAGTCTCTTCAAGAGATATGTAAATGGTTCTGTCCACAGAGTAGATTAAGCCTAACGGTTATCACTTTATTGTCCTGATGGACATTGACCAGGTTTACCTTTAACTTAGCAAACTTACTATAACATGACTTACCTGAGTAACTAGATAATGTTTTGTCCTCAAATTTGCCTCTGAACCAGCTTTACCACCCTGCTGGTTCCCTTATTAAAAGTCAAAAGAAGTTTTGATATGTGCTAACTTTTTATTTGTATAACAGTCATTTTTTTTACTTGTTAAAAAATTAAACTTTGACATCTGAGAAGGTTGAATCGGTGAAATGGATAAATCTGAAATAGGAATTTAAGACAGACCTAACAGAGAAGACTCCAAATCAGTAAAAAGTAGGCAAACAGGTACATTAGAAACCCCTTAAACCCGTATAGCTTAGTCTGCAGTACGATGCAAACTTCCATCTCTGCTTGGGCAGGAACTAGCTGGAGAAAGCTGGCAGAGGCCGGTATGTCCACTATGTCCCAATAGAAGAAGAGGCAGAATGGACTTCTAGTTTTTTCCACAGGCACACTAAAGAAGAACAAACTACCTTCTACCATCTCTTACCCTCCAAAACTGAATAGATCGGAATTAGGCTGATGTCCTGCTCATATTCCAATGCAGAGGGAGAAAACACTCTGAGTTGTTTTAGGAAGTCAAAGGTCAAGTTATGCCAGCAGTTATCTGAGATGATCTAGATGATATGTTTTAGAGAAGTGTGCCTTAAGTGTGATGTGTGGCCTATGGGAGAGCAGCAAATTACCCTCCTAATGGACTGTAGGCTGATCCAAAAATGTCAGACATTTTCAGAGTGTGAATGATACATAATTCTTTAGACTTCTCTTTTATATATGACTAAGACTACTTGATAGCAACCTATCATGTTTTAATATTAAAAACAAAATTAAGAGGAGACCTTCAAGATGGTGGAAAAGTGAGACATGGAGATCACCTTCCTCCCCACAAATACATCAGAAATACATCTGCATGTGGAACACCCCCTACAGAACACCTACTGAATGCTGGCAAAAGACCTCAGACTTCCCAAAAGGCAAGAAACTCCCCACGTACCTGTGTAGGGCAAAAGAAAAAAGAAAAAAACAGAGACAAAAGAATAGGGATGACACCTGCACCAGTGGGAGGGAGCTGTGAAGGAGGAAAAGCTCCCACACACTAGGGAGCCCTTTCACTGGCGGAGACTGGGGGGTGGTGGTGGGGAAGCTTCAGAGCCACAGAGAAGAGCGCAGCAACACGGGGGCAGAGGGCAAAGTGGAGAGATTCCCACACAGAGGATCAGTGCAGACCATCACTCACCAGCCTGAAAGGCTTGTCTGCTCACCTGCCAGGGCAGGTGGAGGCTGAGATCTGAGGCTCAGGCTTCGGAGGTCAGATCCCAGGGAGAGGACTGGGGTTGCCTGCATGAACACAGACTGAAGGGGGTTAGTGAGCCACAGCTAGCCAGGAGGCAGTCTGGGAAAAAGTCTGGACCTGCCTAAGAGGCAAGAGACCATTGTTTCGGGGTGCGCTAGGAGAGGGGATTCAGAGCACCACCTAACTGAGCTCCAGAGATGGGTGTGAACCACGGCTATCAGCATGGACACCAGAGACGGGCATGAAACGCTAAGGCTGATGCTGCAGCTACCAAGAAGCCTGTGTGCAAGCACAGGTCACTATCCACACCTCCCCTCCCTGAAGCCTGTGCAGCCCACCACTGCCAGGGTCCTGGGATCCAGGGACAACTTCCCCGGAAGAACACACGGCACGCCTCAGGCTGTTGCAATGTCAGGCTGGCCTCTGCCACTGCAGGCTCACACCGCATTCTGTACCCCTCTCTCCTCACAGCCTGAGTGAGCCAGAGCCCCTCAGTCAGCTGCTCCTTTAACCCCGTCCTCTCTGAGTGAAGAACAGATACCCTCAGGCGACCTATACACTGAGGTGGGGCCAAATCCAAAGCTGAACCCCAGGAGCTGTGCAAACAAGGAAGAGAAAGGGAAATTTCTCCCAGCAGCCTCAGGAGCAGCAGATTAAATCTCCACAGTAAACTTGATGTACCCTGCATCTGTGGAATACCTGATTAGACAACGAATCATCCGAAAATTGAGGCAGTGGGCTTTGGGAGCAATGATATATATTTTTTTTCCTTATTCTTTTTTTGTGAGTGTGTATGTGTATGCTTCTTGGTGTGATTTTGTCTGCATAGCTTTGCTTTTATCATTTGTCCTAGGCTTCTGTCTTTTTTTTTTTTTTTACTATAGTTTTTAGTACTTATTATCATTGGTGGATTTGTTTTTTGGTTTGGTTGTTCTCTTCTTTTTTTCTTTTCCTTTTTTTAATTATTTAATTTTTTTTACTTTTAATAATTATTTTTTATTTTAATAACTTTCTTTTCTTTTCTTTTTTTCTTTCTTTCTAGCAAATTTCCAGTGGCATTTTTCACAGAACAAGAACAAAACATTTCACAATTTGTATGGAAACACAAAAGACCCCGAATAACTAAAGCAATCTTGAGAAAGAAAAATGGAACGGGAGGAATCAGGCTCCCTGCCTTCAGACTGTACTACAAAGCTACGGTAATCAAGGCAGTATGGTACTGGCACAAAAACAGAAATATAGATCAATGGAACAGGATAGAAATCCCAGAGATAAACCCACACACATATGGTCACCTTATTTTTGATAAAGGAGGCAAGAATATACAATGGAGAAAAAACAGCCCCTTCAATAAGTGGCACTGGGAAAACTGGACAGCTACATGTAAAAGAATGAAATTAGAACACTCCCTAACACTATACACAAAAATAAACTCAAAATGGATTAAAGACCTAAATGTAAGGCCAGACACTATAAAACTCTAAGAGGAAAACCTAGGCAGAACACTCTATGACATAAACCACAAGATCCTTTTTGACCCACCTCCTAGAGAAATGGAAATAAAAACAAAAATAAAGAAATGGGACCTAATGAAACTTAAAAGCTTTTGCACAGCAAAGGAAACCATAAATAAGACAAAAAGACAACACTCAGAACTGGAGAAAATATTTGCAAATAAAGCAACTGACAAAGGATTAATCTCCAAACTTTACAAGCAGCTCATGCAGCTCAATATCAAAAAAACAAAGAACTCAATCCAAAAATGGGTAGAAGACCTAAATAGACATTTCTCCAAAGAAGATATTCAGATCACCAACAAACACATATAAGAATGTTCAACATCACTATTTATCAGAGAAATGCAAATCAAAACTACAATGAGGCATCACTTCACACCAGTCAGAATAGCCATCATCAAAAAATCTACAAATAATAAATGCTGGTGAGGGTGTGCAGAAAAGGGAACCCTCTTGCACTGTTGGTGGGAATGTAAATTGATACAGCCACTATAGAAAACAGCATGAAGGTTTCTTAAAAAAGTAAAAATAGAACTACCATGTGACCCAGTAATCCCACTCCTGGGCATATACCCTGAGAAAACCATAATTCAAAAAGAGTCATGTACCAAAATGTTCATTGCAGCTCTATTTACAATAACCAGGACATGGAAGCAACCTAAGTGTCCACTGACAGATGAATGGATAAAGAAGATATGGCACATATATACAATGGAATATTACTCAGCCATAAAAAGAAATGAAATTGAGTTATTTATAGTGAGGTGGATGCACCTAGTGTCTTGCATACAGAGTGAAGTAAGTCAGAAAGAGAAAAACAAATACCATGTGCTAGCACATATATTTGGAATCTAAAAAAAAAAAAAATGGTTCTGAAGAACATAGGGGCAGGACAGGAATTAAGATGCATATGTAGAGAATGAACTTGAGGTCACAGGGAGGGGGAAGGGTAAGCTGGGACAAAGTGAGAGAGTAGCATGGACTTATATACTACCAAATGTAAAATGGATAGCTACTGGGAAATAGCCCATCATCCAGGGAGATCAGTTTGGTGCTTTGTGACCACCTAGAGGGATAGGATAGGGAGAGTGTGAGGGAAATGCAAGGGGGAGGAGATATGGGGATATATGTATATGTATAACTGATTCACTGTGTTATAAAGCAGAAACTAACACACCATTGTAAAGCAACTATACTTCAATGAAGATGTTAAAAAAAATAAAACCAAGAAACCAACAACAACAACAAAAAAAACAAAATTAGATTTGCCAGAGTTCACTCAGGATTCATTGTTTATTACATATTGTATGTGTTTGGAAATATGTAAGCTCTGTGAGAGAAAGGACTTTATTTTGTTCATTGCTCTATCCCCAGCATCAAGAAAAATGCTTGGCACACCTAGAAGGCACTTGATTAATATTTGGATACATACTGATATATTCGAACAAATGGCAGCTCTTCCTTCACAGGTGCATAAGCATGAAGTCAATTTAATTTCTCACAATTTGGGGGAAGGATACAATATTATTAGAACATCAACAGTTTGTAGTGATTTTCAATTGATGCTAATCTTGCCTTAGAATTATAAATTACTGTTAGTTCAGCTTCATCATTACTAATTTTAGTATGATGTGGGTTGTTTGGCTAACCCTACAATATGTAGCTCTGCACATTTGCATCAACATTATTTTGGTCTATAATTTTCCAATAACTAGACTTTAAGTCATGCCTGCAGTGAGTTCCAGATGAATCATCCATACATCTAGAGACAAAGCAGACACACACACACACATCATCTGCCGAATGATGCTGCCTTCACTCTTCATGTGCTGCCTATACATTTGCTCTATTTAAATAAAATATACTATCATAATAAATGTAAAGTAAGTACTAGATTATTTTTAACTTTATGTCATTGTTTTATAATAGAAAATTATATGAAAGCTTATAAATAACTTGTGAATTTTGTTCATCTGTTTTTGATCACTGGTTTATTTTTTTTAATATTTATTGAAGTATGGTTGATTTACAATATTTTGTTAGTTTCAGGTGTACAGTAAAGTGATTCCATTATAAATATATGTAAAAATATATATTCTTTTTTTTACATTCTCTTTCATTATAGGTTATTACAAATATTGAGTAAAGTTCCCTGTGCTATACAGGTCCTTGTTGGTTATCTACTTTATATATAGTAGTCTGTATATTTTAATCCCAAACTCCTAATTTATCCCTCAATGCCCCCCCACTTTCCCCTTTGGTAATCATAAGTTTGTTTTCTATGTCTGTGAGTCTTCGTTTTGTAAATAAGTTCATTTGTATCTTTTTTCTTAGATTCCACACATAAGCAATATCCTGATGTTTGTCTTCCTCTGTCCGACTTAATTCAATTAGTATGATAATCTCTAGGTCCAACCATGTTGCTGTAAATGACATTATTTTATTCTTTTATTCATTGAAAGTTAGGAACAGGCAGGAATGGAGAGCATGGGTCTTTGGCCAACCTAAATGGACTGTGATGTCTCCTGCCCCACCTAAGTGATCTGTGTTCACCAAAATGGTGAGAATCACTGTTTCACAGCCCAATGCTTATAAGATTAGACACTGGCCCAAAGCACCATCTAAAGAGCCCCAAATTTTTCAGATAACACCTCTAAGAAGTTCACCATCCTTCTATCTAATTGGATCCCTCTTTTATTCATTTCCTAGGACTACTGTAACAAATGACCACAAACTGTGTGGCTTAAAACATAAGAAATTTATTTTCTGACAGTTCTGGAAGCTCAAAGTCTGAAATCAAGGTCTTGGAGCTTTCTTCTTAGAGGTTTTGAGGAAGAATCTGATCCAGGTTTCTCTCCTAGTTTCTGATGGCTAATGGTAATCCTTGGCTTTCCTCAGCTCATAGACATGTCATGCCTGTCTCTGCCTCTGTATTCATATGGTGTTCTCCCTTGTATGTCTGTGGGTCTGTGTCCACATTTCTCTCTTCTTATGAGGATACCAGGAACTGTATTAGGGCTCACCATAATCAGGTATGACCTCATTTTAACTTGATTACATCTGCAAAGACCCTATTTTCAGATAAGCTCACATGCACAGGTATGAGGATTAGGACTTCAACATATTTTTTAAAGGACACAATTCAATCCACAACATCCTTATTTACTGATTCCTTTATGGTGTTAATACTGTAGGCTCTGTGTCATGTCTTCCTATCCTCAGCTAGACATATTTGATTCAGTGATCTGGTGTTTGAAGGCCCCTCAGAACCTCCCTGCTTGACCCCCTTCCTGCATCCTCTGGCCACAAATCTAAGATAGAACTATGCTTGGACAGAGTAGGATACTGATAAATGTCTGCTGGCATGATTCAGTGGCTCCCAAAGTTTCCAATAATAATTTATTTTATTTGAAAGAATCAATACCACAGAATGACTGCCCAACAAATGATCACTAATCACAAAACTGCAAAGGATTTTATATATATATATATATATATATATATATATATATATACACACACACACACATATATATAAATCTTAAATATTTAGAATATACATATATATATAAAGTTTATGCAAATATAATTAATATAATGTAAATTTATATAAATATATAAAATTTAGCATAATGTAAATTTATATATAATATATAATTTAACATAAGTTTATATAAATATAAATGTATTTATATATAAATACTTGTATATTTATATAAATAAATATATATATATTATTTTTATATATTTATAAATATATGTATGCCATAATATAATTATATATTTATTATATATCATATATTAATATATTACATTATATTTATATTATATTGAATTTTATATGTAAAATTTATGTTATATTTATATTATTATATAAGTTTATATATTACTTTAAAATTTATATATTTATATAAAGATGAATGTATAATATTATAAATATATGCCATATAATGATATATGAGATATATATTTAAGTACTATATATAAATATATATTAATAAAATATAAATTATTATATATTTAAATAAATTATATAATGTAAGTTACTTAAATATAATATAATGAATAAATATTTGAACATGCATTTATATAATATAAATTATATATATTATATTATATTTTATTTATTATATATATTTTTACATTATATATTATTTTATTTTTTATACAAGTTATTTTTTAATATATATTTTATTTATATAAATTATGTATAATATATATTTATATAATATAAATATTATATTTTATAAGTTAAATATATAAATATACAATATGTATTATATATACTATAAATTACATATATATAGATATAATAAATATTGTGATATGTAAATATAATTATAAGATGAATATTAAAAGCTATATAATATATAAATGTAAAATTTGAATCATATATATCAATATATGTAATACTGATATACTTAATGTATATATTATATTTATATAATATAAATTATAACTATTAGAAATTATATAATAATATTTACATATAAATGTATATTATGGAAATAATAATATATAAATATATATTTTATATTACATATAACTACATTATATATTACATAAATTAAATATTTATGTAATTAAATTATGAATTATAAATTACATAATGATATTTATATATATAATTATATAATATATAAATGTATATATACCAATATTTTTAGGTATTTTATAACATGTATACATATATTTTATATATTTATATATAAATGTATTATATAATTATTATATTATATGTAAATTATATATGTATGTAATATAAATTATATACTATAAATTATATAATATACAAATACATTTATATGTAAAATATTTCTATATTTTAAAATATATATATTTATATTCATATAAAATAGTAATTATATTATATAATATAATTATGTATATTATGAATTATATGATAATATTTATATATAAATATTATTATGTATTTTATAATATACATAATTATATTATATTTAAAATTATACATATAAATATATATTTATTTATATATAAAAGTGTATATAAATATATTATATATAAAATATATAAGGTATATAATACATATAATTTATTTTTATATTATATATTTTATTTACATATAAATAAGAAATATATAAAATATATATCAAAAGTATGTATAAAAATTTTATATATGTATAAAATAAAATATATATAATGTATTTTATATCATATGTAATTATATATACTTATATTTATATTATACATAATTATATATTATATTAATAATGTGTTTATATTTGTATATTTAATATATATTTACATATTAGTTAATATATAATTTATATATTAATTTATATGTTATACAAATTTACAGTAGTTTATACAAATAAAATTATAATTTATATATTAATTTATATTTAATATAGTATTACTAAATAAATATATATTAATAAATTATATTTATGTATGACATTTATTTATAAATATATATTTATATATTAAATTGCATGCATTATATTTATATAATATAAATTATACAACAATATTTTTGTATAAATGTATAGTACATAATTTAAAATATACAAATATATATTTTATGTTTATACATAAATATATTATATACAAAAATAATTTATATAATATATATTATTTATATTATAAATTACATAGTAACATATATTTAAATATATATAAAATTTATATATATTATATTTATATAGTATATATAATTCATATATTTATATATAGTTGTATTACTATATAAATGTGCATATTCATATATAAACATATAAATATATTTTTATATATTTATTCATATATTTATATAAATTTATATAAATATAAATATATGTAATTCAATATAATATAAATTTATATATAATATATAATTTAATAAAACAGAAATATGTATACTATGAATATATAAAATATAATTTAATATAATATAAATTTATATAAATATATAAAATTATTTTTATGTTAAGATTTATATTTTTTTACTGAAAATAGTGATGTTCTAATGGCTGTTGGAATGTGTTATTGGTCCATTAATTCACTTCTCTGCAGTTTGGTGCTTCTCAAGGTCCCAAAGGCATGCATAATGGTTCAGTCACACAACACACTCTATTGAAATTTTTGTGTAATTTTGTTCCAGACAGATCAGGTTTAACCATATACACTACTTTTTAAATTGTGGCTTAAGGGCATTTTTATTTCTTATGTTCAGTTGTACTTTTAAAGGATGTGTAAATTCATCTGAATGAATCTGTTGAGATATCAGATAGAGGCTGCAGATATGAAGTTGGACCTCCCTTAGCTAATTGCCTTTCATATGCCAATCAATGTGCACAGAGTCTAGATGTTTTGCTTGAAGAAAGCACTGGTATTCTTCACCAGA
>NW_006779069.1:650600-660106 GCF_000442215.2 Lipotes vexillifer | reverse complement strand
CAGACATTGTAGGGAAACTATTAGAGCTTGGCCTGATCAGGAGATATTTATCAAGTGCATACCATTGTCTTAGCATCTGCCCTTTATACTGCAGTTTTCTGCTTACAATGGTTTACACACTAGTTTTGTAGGTATTTAGGAAAAGAAGTCACGTCTTATTCATATTTGTATTATTAGTAGACTGTCTACTGCATGATTTACTTAATAAGTGATTGTTGAAGTAAGTACAAGTACCTTCAATGCATTACTCTAGATGAAAGAGAGCAAGGGATCATTCGAAGGGACAATATAGCCTTCCATATGTTATTTTGTGTAAAGAAGACAAGATCAAGAATAATGATTAAGAAGGGTTGAAGGTAAAGCTGTGAAAAATGTATACTAGGTAAATATGAGCTAAAGAAACTTGGTTTCAATATAATATTATACACATAGACTTAATAGCAAACAGTATTCAATTCACACAGAAAAGATAGACTATTAGAACAACACAATTAATAAACTTTATGTAATGAACATGTATTGAACCTTGTAACTAACAAATTCTCTTGTCAAGCACATATGGAACATTTCCTAAAACCTACCACAGAATCGTCCAAAATGCAAATCTTAAAAAATACCACAGAATCAGAATAATTAAGACCACATTTTTTACTATGATAAAATTATATTAGAAGTTAGAAATGGGAAATAAATACAGAGCCAAAAGAATACCATACATTTGGAAACCACACGTCTAACTATTATGTGGATTAAAGAAGAAATCATAATGGAAATTTAAAAAGTATTTAGAAGGAAAACAAAAAACTTCCAAACATCAAGACTTGTGGGATGAATCTAAATTAGTGCTTAAAGGCTATGTCTACATAAGAAAAGCAGAAAAATTACACACTGAGTGTTCAAGTCAAGAAATTAGAAGGTCATCACAGACAATCCAAAGAAAATAGAAAGAAGGAAATGTAAATCAACATAAATTAAAGGAATACATATTTTTTAAAACAATAGAAAAGATTAGTCTTTTCTTTGAAAAGACTAATAACATTAAGAAACTTCCAAAATCAACCAAGTAAAAAGACAAGAAAGTAGAAATAGTAATGTTAGAAATTTAAAAATGGAACATAAGAATAATGACAAAAGAGATGCAAAACACAAAAGAATACTATTCATGATTTATGCCAATAAATTTGAAACTGGTGAAATAATTTTGTGAAAATAATAATTACCAAAGAGGACCCAAGAAATATTGAAAAATCTGAAAATACTAAGGAATTTATTTCAGTAATCAAAAACCTACCATGAAAAATTCAGATGATTTTACAGATGATTTTGCAGGTGATTTTGAAGGAATCAATTATCTGCATCTTATACAAATTGTTTCTGAAAATAATAAAAGCTGGGAACTTTTTTATGATGTTTGAATAACCTTGATACTAAATCCAGAAAATACAAGGAAGGACATTTATAAACTAACCACATCTACAATGATGAAGATAATAACATCTTTCTTTCCTTCTTTCTTTCTTTCTTTCTTTCTCTTTCTTTCTTTCTTTCTGTCTTTCTTTCTTTCTTTCTTTCTAAATATCTTTATTAGAGTATAATTGCTTTACAATGCTGTGTTAGTTTCTGCTTTATAAAAAAGTGAATCAGTTATACATATATATATGTCCCCATATCGCTTCCCCCTTGCATCTCCCTCCCTCCCACACTCCCTATCCCACCCCTCTAGGTGGTCACAAAACACCGAGCTGATCTCCTTGTGCTATGCGGCTGCTTCCCACTAGCTAACTATTTTACATTTGGTAGTGTATGTATATCCATGCCACTCTCTCACTTTGTCCCAGCTTACCCTTCACACTCCCTGTATCATCAAGTCCATTCTCTAGTAGGTCTGCATCTTTATTCCTGTCTTGCCCCTAGGTTCTTCTGATCATTTTCTTTTCTTTTCTTTTCTTTTTTTTTAGATTCCATATATATATGTTAGCATACAGTATTTGTTTTTCTCTTTCTGACATACTTCACTCTGTATGACAATCTCTAGGTCCATCCATCTCACTACAAATAACTGTTTCCCTCCTCTTTATGGATGAGTAATATTCCATTGTATATATGTGCCATGGCTTCTTTATCCATTCATCTGTTGATGGACACTTAGGTTGCTGCCCTGTCCCGGCTATTGTAAATAGAGCTGCAATGAACATTTTGGTACATGACTCTTTTTGAATTTTGTTTTCTCAGGGTATATGCCCAGGAGTGGGATTGCTGGGTCGTATGGGAGTTCTATTTTTAGTTTTTCAAGGAACCTCCATACTGTTCTCCATAGTGGCTGTATCAACTTACATTCCCACCAACAGTGCAAGAGGGTTCCCTTTTCTCCACACCCCCTCCAGCATTTATTGTTTGTAGATTTTTTTAATGATGGCCATTCTGACCAGTGTGATATGATATCTCATGGTAGTTTTGATTTGCATTTCTCTAATGATTAATGATGTTGGGCATTCTTTCCTGTGTTTGTTGGCAGTCTGTATATCTTCTTTGGAGAAATGTCTGTTTAGGTCTTCTGTCCATTTTTGCATTGGGTTGTTTGTTTTCTTGATATTGAGCTGCATGATCTACTTGTAAATTTTGGAGATTAATCCTTTGTCAGTTGCTTCATTTGCAAATATTTTCTCCCATTCTGAGGGTTGTCTTTTTGTCTTGTTTATGGTTTCCTTTACTGTGCAAAAGCTTGTAAGTTTCATTACATGCAATTTGCTTATTTTTGTTTTTATTTCCATTTCTCTAGGAGGTGGGTCAAAATGGATCTTGCTGTGATTTATGTCATAGAATGTTCTGCCTAAGTTTTCCTCTAATAGGTTGATGGTGTCTGGCCTTACGTTTAGGTCTTTAATCCATTTTGAGTTTATTTTTGTTTATGGTATTAGGGAGTGTTCTAATTTCATTCTTTTACATGTGGCTGCCCAGTGCTCCCAGCACTTATTGAAGGGGCTGTCTTTCCTCCATTGTATATTCTTGCCTCATTTATCAAAGATAAGGTGATCATATGTGCATGGGTATATCTCTGGGCTTTCTATCCTGTTCCATTGATCTATATTTCTGTTTTTGTGCCAGTACCATACTGTCTTGATTACTGTAGCTTTGTAGTATAGTCTGAAGTCAGGGAGCCTGATTCCTCCAGCTCCGTTTTTCTTTCTCAAGATTGCTTTGGCTATTTGGGGTCTTTTGTGTTTCCATACAAATTGTGAAATTTTTTGTTCTAGTTCTGTGAAAAATGCCATTGGTAGATTGATAGGGATTGCATTTAATCTGTAGATTGCTTTGGGTAGTAGAATCATTTTCACAATGGTGATTCTTCCAATCCAAGAACATGGCATATCTCTCCATCTATTTGAATCATCTTTAATTTCTTTCGTCAGTGTCTTATAATTTTCTGCATACAGGTCTTCTGTCTCCTTAGGTAGGTTTATTCCTAGATATTTTATTCTTTTTGTTGCAATGGTAAAAGGGAATGTTTCCTTAATTTCACTTTCAGAGTTTTCATCATTAGGGTATAGGAATGCAAGAAATTTCTGTGCATTAATTTTGTATCCTGCTACTTTACCAAATTCATTGATTAGCTCTAGTAGTTTTCCGGTAGCATCTTTAGGATTCTCTCTATATAGTATCATGTCATTTGCAAACAGTGACAGATTTACCTCTTCTTTTCTGATTTGGATTCCTTTTATTTCCTTTTCTTATTCCTTATTTCCTTTTCTTCTCTGATTGCTAAATGGCTAAAACTTCCAAAACTATGTTGAATAATAGTGGTGAGAGTGGGCAACCTTGTCTTGTTCCTGATCTTAGAGGAAATGCTTTCAGTTTTTCACCATTGAGAATGATGTTGACTGTGGATTTGTCATATGTGGCCTGTATTATGTTGAGGAAAGTTTCCTCCATGCCTACTTTTTGGAGGGTTTTTATCATAAATAGGTGTTGACTTTTGTCAAAAGATTTCTATGCATCTATCGAGATGATCATATGGTTTTTCTCCTTCAATTTGTTAATATGGTGTATCACGTTGATTGATTTGCATATATTGAAGAATCCTTGCATTCCTGGGTTAAGCCCCACTTGATCATAGAGAATGATCCTTTTAAAGTGCCGTTGGATTCTGTTTGCTAGTATTTTGTTGAGGAGTTTTGCATCTACGTTCATCAGTGATATTGGCCTGTAGTTTTCTTTCTTTGTGACATCTTTGTCTGGTATTGGTATCAGAGTGATGGTGGCCTGGTAGAATGAGTTTGCGAGTGTTCCTCCCTCTGCTCTATTTTGGAAGAGTTTTAGAAGGATAGGTGTTAGCTCTTCTCTAATTGTTTGATAGAATTTGCCTGTGAAGCCACCTGGTCCTGGGCTTTTGTTTGTTGGAAGATTTTTTTTTTTTCTGTACGTGTGTCTCTCACTGTTGTGGCCTCTCCCGTTGCGGAACAACAGGCTCCTGACACGCAGGCTCAGCAGCCATGGCTCATAGGCCTAGCCACTCAGCGGCATGTGGGATCTTCCTGGACCGGGACACGAACCCATGTCCCCTGCATCGGCAGGCGGACTCCCAACCACTGCGCCACCAGGGAAGCCCTGTTGGAAGATTTTTAATCACAGTTTCAATTTCAGTGCTTGTGATTGGTCGGTTCATATTTTCTATTTCTTCCTGGTTCAGTCTTGGAAGGTTGTGTATTTCTAGGAATTTGTCCATTTCTTGCAGGTTGTCCATTTTATTGGCATATAGTTGCTTGTAGTAATCTTTCATGATCCCTTGTATTTCTGCAGTGTCAGTTTTTACTTCTCCTTTTTCATTTCTAATTCTATTGATATGAGTCCTCTCCCTTTTTTTCTTGATAAGTCTGACTAATGGTTTATCAATTTTGTTTATGTTCTCAAAGAACCAGCTTTTAGTTTTATTGACCTTTGCTATTATTTCCTCCATTTCTTTTTCATTTATTTCTGATCTGATCTTTATGAATTCTTTCCTTCTGCTAACTCTGGGGCTTTCTGTTCTTCTTTCTCTAATTGCTTTAGGTGTAAGGTTAGGTTGTTTATTTGAGATGTTTCTTGTTTCTTAAGTAGGCTTGTATAGCTATAAGCTTCCTTCTTAGAACTGCTTTTGCTGCATCCCATAGGTTTTGGGTCAATGTGTTTTCATTGTCATTTGTTTCTAGGTATTTTTTGATTTTGTCTTTGGTTTCTTCAGTGATCTCTTTGTTATTAAGTAGTGTGTTGTTTAGCCTCCATGGGTTTGTAATTCTTACAGACCTTTTCCTGTAATTGATATCTAGTCTCATAGCATTGTTGTCAGAAAAGATACCTGATATGATTTCAATTTTCTGAAATTTGCCAAGACTTGATTTGTGACCCAAGATATGATATATCCTGGAGAATTTTCCATGAGCACTTGAGAAGAATGTTTATTCTGTTGTTTTTGCAGTGTTTACTGTGAATCTGTCCCATGCCCAGAAAAATTGGGTTAACATCACACAGAATGAGAGACCATGTTGTTCTCCCCTTTCTTTTTCATTGCATGAATTAAAGCTAACAGGTAAAGAGCCAATAGACAGCCAACTTCAAATGCAAAGGGAAAGCACTAGTAACTTTTAAAAGCCATCAGCCAAATGCAACTATCTTTCCTTGTCCAGTAGCATTCACATTACCATTGTTTCCTGACCATTCTCTCATCTTGCTCTCCTGCCCCCCGCAGCAGTTCATTTGGAAATTGTAAGCCCACAGACACCCATGGATGGTGGCAACAGCTGATGGTGATTGCTCCAGGGCACCCTATAATTTAATGAACCCGTGGAACATGTCAGCTGATGAGTAGATTGGTGGATCACAAGGTCTGCCTGGGTATATATTGGGAAGGTAGTGTTTGAATCTACAAGGGGACTATCCAAAGCACAAGCCAATATGCATTTAATAAATGAAACTGGGAGACTTGGTGCTTCTTTCCAGTCAAAATCCAAACAAAAGTAAACCCACAGAGTTTAACGGCCAAAGATTCATGGATCCGGTTAAGATCAGGTAGCTTCCTGTCTAAATCACTTTACTTGTGTACAAGGGATATAAGGAAGAAAAGTTATGAAAATTGCCCAGAGTCACACAACAGCCAAGACTTCCTGCCACCATGTGTTGGATCAGGTACCAATGTCCAGACACCATGGTATCTGATGACTGGCTTCCATCAGACATCTTCCTATTGGAATAATGTGACCCTGAAATGCTATTAGCTAATCTTACCCATCCCCCATGTTTATTTCATGTTAACTATATCAAATTAATTTGTCTTTGGATTTTGTTCACATAAATTCATAAGACATGGAAGAAATTGTTTGTCCTGATCCTCATTTCTACAGAAATATGGAAGCACCATCTTTCATGAGGCTTGTAACCAAAATTCTTAGTCATAGTGAGTTGGTGGGGCATTTTCTTCACATTTATAAACAAAAATAGCTCTACTGAATTAATCTTTATAAATGATGTCAAGCTACACCTCCCTTTTCATGTAACTAGCTAATAGGCAGTATTGCATGATGGCAATGTGCTCATTATTTCAACATCTTAGGAAATAACTTTGAACAATTTGGAAAGTGAATCCTGTGCAATATTTTGGCAAAAACTTAAAAAGCAGTAATAATGAATGACTGCCAAATCATCAGAAGATTTTAATACAGGAATAATTTAACATTTGACAATAGTTATGCCTATGCTTACTCCAAGTAAGAGTTCACTAAAATGATAAATTTATTTACAAAACTCTTTTGTTAGTTTGTGAAAACAAGCTGCAAGGAAAACTGCATTTTTCAAAAGAAAACAAGCTGCATTTTACAGAAAGAATGTAAGAGGGAGAGAAACTGAGGCACAGAAAATTAGAATCTTTTCTAAATTCTTATCATTTGGGAAAGAATTAGATCTGGGACTCAGAAAGCCAAGCTTGTTTCTAAATTATAATGAACTGATAAAAGCATGTACTCTGAAGCCAGAATTCCTACCTACAAATCCCAGCCTTGTGACCTTAAACAAGCTACTTAATCTCTCTGCCTCAATTTACAGGAAAGCCTCAATTTCCTTGCCTGTAAAGTGAAGATAATAATAATACCTATATCTAGGTTGGTATGAGGATTAATACATGCAAAGCACTTAGAACAAGTATATTTGATAGTGAGTTTTCCATAAATCTTAACTCTCATTAATTTATTAATTTATATGCCAGATATTTGTTTTTCAAAAGAATTAGGATGAGAACCACAAAACACAGGAGGAGGAGGTGGAGGAGAAGAAAATAAAATAAGAGGAGGAGGAGGGGAAGGAAAGAGGGAAGGAAGGTCCAGGGTGTCATCAGCAATTGGGTTCCCCAGCAGCAGACCCCATGCAAGTAATTTATTAAGAATGTGCTCCCAGGAGACACTGGAAGGAAAGGAAAGGAAGTGGGAGCAGAAAGCTGAGTAAGGGGGGCTTCCCTGATGGTGCAGTGGTTGAGAGTCCACCTGAGGATGCAGGGGACACGGGTTCATGCCCCGGTCTGGGAAGATCCCACATGCCACGGAGCGGCTGGGCCCGTGAGCCATGGCTACTGAGCCCGTGCGTCCGGAGCCTGTGTTCCACAACTGGAGAGGCCACAACAGTGAGAGAAAAAAAAAAAAAAAAAAAAAAAAAAAAGAAAGCTAAGTAAGGGTGTGATTCCAGGCAAAGTCTCTGTCTCATCCTGATCCTGCAGGGGAGCTACACAGTATGAATTACACTTCTGATTTTGTCCCAACTCAGGCAAAAGTTTCATACACCTCTACCTGGCAGTCATTGATTGACATGCTTCAGGGACATGTAACCTCCAGGCACTTTTAATAGCCCTCTGCACCAGCAAAACACTACAGTAGCCCAGTGAGAGTTCTCCAAATTCTCCAGAGTCAGAAGTGGGCAGTTAGAAGGAAATTCTCAAAGAGAAAGCCCAGAAATCTTTAAAGGGCTCTGAGGGACCAGAGTGGAACACGACAGGGTCTACTAATCAGGGTTTGCCCCAGTTGTTCTCCCAGCAAGAGGCTAATGATGGGTTTGTAGCTTGAGGGCCAGTGAAAGTCAAGCCAAAGAAAGAGAAGGCCCAGCTGAGAAGGTAAGTGCCAAGCAAGCTTACTCACTTTTCTGCAGCTTAGACACCTACACCAAAGCTTGTCTCCAGATACATTCCACAAATAGTAATTTGAGTGATTTAAATGATTCCCATGTTCTGTCAGAAAAATGAGAAGTTTTCAGAAGAAAACCAACCTATATGTTGTTTGACTTTCAATGGGAAGTTTTAGTTTATTTCATTCTCCTAATTTTTAATAAGCTCAGTGAGGGAGTGATGTTAATTTTGTCTTGTGTATAACGGGTAACATTTCGCCAGGCGATCTGTCACAATCCTCACACTCTAGCAGACTCATGCAGACTGCATGTTTTTGATATTTAGGAAGTGGCATCTATATTTACATATTACTATGTATATATAAATACATATGTGTATAGATATAAATATACATGCATCTACATACTTCGTATTTGCGTACACACACACAGATATATGGAGAGACACATCACAGCCCAGAGCGCAATTCAAGATGAACTTTTTGGATTCAGCTTCTGGTTATCAAGCTGCTTATCAGATTACAGATACATAATGCTCTGCACTTTAACATTCCTTCCCTAACCTAGACACTCACCAGATAAATTCAAGGACCAGTTAGTGTTTTACTTTATGCCTAAGCATTTCTGAAAAAATCTAAAATGTCAAGACATAACATAGCTTATACAGTCTACTTTGAACTGAAACTATATGCTATCACCATTAAGTTGTGATTAAGTTTAACTTCAGTGAAGTCATGTGAAGATACTTACGTAAATGGTTTTATCATCAGAGAATAAATATATTATGAACTATCACAAACATGGCTATAAACATAACATTTTAGTGGAAGCAGAGAACTTAGGTTGGAATCCTCACTCTGATACCTGTTACAAATGTGACTTTGGGCAAGTCCATTTTTTGGAGCCTCACAAAGGAACAAAAACAGTCTAAGGGAGTTATTAGAATTAAGTGAGATAATATGAAAAAGAACTTTGTGGCTATCAAGGGCTACATGGTTGTAAAGTTTTAAGATCTCAGTGGCCAGTTATAATCAAAGGTCAAAGTGATAATGGAGATAGAAATCACCCAGCTCCTGATATTAACATATTCTTCAGCTGGCAGCTCTGATATTGTTAGATACATTCATTCTATCTGAACAGAAATAGTACTGCAGATCTATAAAATTCACAATGAAAAGAAATATCCTTAAAATTTTGTGTTATTTATAAAATTTTCTAGGGTTTTATACCTTGTTACTTTCAAAGTACTGTTATATATATATATATATATATATACTTTTTCATATTCTTTTCCCTTATTGGTTATTACAAAATATTGAGTATAGTTCCCTGTGCTATGCAGTAGGTCCTTGTTGGTTATCTATTTTATG
>NW_006779069.1:639907-650547 GCF_000442215.2 Lipotes vexillifer | reverse complement strand
TATATATATATATATATATATATATATATATATATATATATATATATCTTGGTAATGACAGTATCTGCCTCTTTTTTTCTTAACCAGTAAAAGACATTCTGGAGGAGTTATAGTTTTAGTAGTGTTTAACTAATTTATCTTGACATATGTAAATACTCTTTTAGCCCAGATAGCAGGAAATTTGGGTGATATTTTCCTGATATTTTGGTGCTATTGGGGTTTTATAAGTTGACCTAAACAGTTGCATAAGTTTCAAACACCAAGGAGGCAGGTCTTGTAGTATTTTTCTCAACTTCTGTAAACTCATTACCCATAACTAGTATTTCCCTGTTAACTTTCTCAGCCTGAATCCAGTGTGGCAGAGCCTGGTGCTCCGTATCTGTGTACACTTGGGCAGGTTAGTTAACCTCTACGCTTCAGTTTCCTTATCTGTAATCACGAGGTTAGAAAATATGAATGAAAGGGTCCTCTTGGTTTTTAGCACACAGCAGGCATTTAATAAGTGTTTCTTCTGTTTCTTCCCCCTCCTACTTCTTGTCCTTGTCCACCCCATTCTTTTTTCTTTCCCTTCACTCTGGTTGGTTTTCAGCAACCCTACATCCTCACCTATTTGCTCATTTACTTTAAACCTGATATTTAAATATGTCATATCTTAAAATTGGAAACACTATAGGGTACTGTGGCTTATGACCTAGTTGCTATTAAGCTGAAGGGTCAAGGAGACCCTGCACTTATTCAGAAAAGATTAGCAACAGTGAACGGGTTGAGAGCCCTCCTTCAAAGGGCAGTTAGAGTGGTGCGACAACAAACACTTCTCTTCGTATGCTCAGGGTCCATGAGAAGAGTGAAAATGTCAATGCCAAATTATGAGAAACCTGCTTAGCAACACTAGGGATCATTCCATCCATTTATCTCATAACAGTTGTCACCAGATTTAACCCTGAAACAAATCTTACTCAGATGGAAACAACAGAAGGCACTGAGGTCAATAAATGAAGGTACTTATCATAAGGTGGAAAGGAGAACAATTTAGAAGACTGTTCTCTGCTTGCTAAAATGTCAGTCAAGAAGAAATTCTTTGGGTTGTGCATGGGATGTCTTTTATAAAGAGTTTTATATGATTTAGACAACTAATTCCTAGTTCCTCAGAACAAGGAAGAAAATACATTCTTACTGTGATTCGTCCCCTGATTTTCAGTAGGTCCGCCTTGGTTTCTTTGTCTTTGGTACTGTATTTAATACTATAATGATATCCATAGAATCATAACATCTAAATATTGAAGGGACTTGGGAAATTACTTAGTGCACAGCAGTTCTAGAAAATGGTCATGCAGGTTACCTGTGTTTCTATAATTATATTGTCCCTTATATTGGTCCATAATCTACATCTCATTCAAGAATGGGTCCAAATACTTGGATTTTAGAAGAAAAAATACCTTAGAGATGATGTGTATCTGCACATTTAAATCTTATTACTACCAGGTTCCTCTTACTCTTCCTCCTCTGCCCACTTTCTCTCCTGATCGTACTTTTCTTGAACCACATTCTGTGGTTCAGATGGTGGCACCAGCCATTAACCAAGTCAGAAATGTGCCAGTCTCCTTCAAGTCCTTTTGTTTGATTTTCACATCCAATCAGGGTATGGACAGAAGTGTAGAAAATGTTGACACAAATCTGGAAAATAAGATTTCAGGAATTAAGGTATTAAGAGAGACCCAAAAAGGAGAGTGAGAGAGAATGGTCAGAGAGAAAGAAGAGCCATGAAGAACAGGCCATAGACGGCAAAGATAGTGAGTGTGGTTAGCAGTGTGAAGTGTTGCAAGTATCCATTTTTGATGAGGGCTGCTTGGTATCTATCCATTGGATTTTGCATTGGAAGTCATGAGTGACCATTACTGAAATAGTTGCTGTAGAGGAATTCAGTCAGATGTCAGTTGCAAGGAGCTGAAGAGTAAGGAAATAGAGACAGAAAAAGTTTTGACTTTTCTTACAAAAATTTAGCTAAAAAGTAGAGTCATAGGGTGGCACTACAGTAAAGAGACACATATATATATCTATGTATCTATGTAGCTATATATATATATATACACATACACTCATGTATGTATATTTATATTTGTTTATGTAATTGAATTATATACATTGTCTTTAAATTAAATAAATATAGGTCTTTTTTTAATCAAAAAAATAAAATTTATTTCAAAATGTGATACAAGAAAATTTCCCTAAAGAAAACTGTAGATTGAAAAAGCATTCCATATTCCAGTACAAAAAAATAATGCAGAATGATACCAGAATGTAAGTCATCTCAATGATAAGCAAAGAGGTCTTGTGGTCTTTAGGCATTCAGGTAGGAAAAAAGTCACCTCTAAGGTAAAAAATATTCAGGCCACTTCATATAGGGACACCATGGCAGAATTCAGTGGAGTCATGTCTACAATTAGACATGGGAAAGAAATATAAAGAAAATATAAATATTTTTATATTTTGGGAAAGAAAGAAAGAAAATATAAATATTTCTTTTTAAATTAGCTGACTTCATGGTTTCCAAGATGGTGGAAGAGTAGGAGGACACGGAGTTCATCTCTCTCCTCAACTGCATCAAGAATACATCTACAGATGGAACAATTCTCACAGAGCACCTGCTGAAGACTAGCAAAGGACCTCAGACACCTAAAAGGACAAGAAAGAACCGCTGAACACTAGCAGAGGACTTTTGGCACCTAAAAGGACAAGAAAGATCCCCACATAACTGGGTAGGACTAAAGAAAGAAGAAGGGAAAAGGAAGAGGAGATGAAGCAGGATGGTACCTATGCCCTTGTTAGGGAGCTGAAGGTGAGGAGAGGTTCCCTCATCTAGGGAAGCCCCCTCACTGTCAGGGAGATCAGCTGAGGCAGAAGGAGAGATTTGGGGGCTCAGAAGAGAGCCCAGCAACCAGTCTGTGGTAGGCAGGACAGATTAAGACCTACACAGATGGTCTGTGCCACAGCCCTGTGAAGCCAAGCCTGAGATGGGTGTCTGCTGGTGTGCACAGGGACTGGGTGCTTGAACATGGGGTTTGGAGAGCAGACCCAGGGAGGGGGCTGCTGTTGGTTGTGAGAAGACAGCCTGAGGGGACAGGAGTGAAGAAATCCACAATGGGGAATGCTTGTGGAGGAAGCCCACCAATCAGGGGGGCAGACACCAGAATCAAGAGGAACTATGATCCTGCAGCCTGCAGAAAGGAGACCACAAACACAGTAAGTTAGACAAAACGAGATGACAAAGAAATGTGTTGCAGACAAAGGGGCAAGATAAAAATGTATAAAAACAACTAAATGAAGAGGAGATAGACAGTCTACTTGAAAAAGAATTCAGAGTAATGATAGTAAATGTGATCCAAGATCTTGGAAAAAGAATGGAGGGATGGATCGAGAAGATACAAGAAATGTTTAACAAAGACCTAGAAGAACTAAAGAACAAACAGAGATGAACAATACAATAACTGAAATAAAAATTACACTAGAAAGAATAAATAGCAGAATAACTGAGGGAGAAGAACAGGTAAGTGAGCTGAAATAATGGTGGAAATCACTGCCACTGAACAGAAAAAAGAAAAGAGTGAAAAGAAATGAGGACATTCTCAGAGACTTCCGGGACAACATTAAATGCACCAACATTCAAATTATAGAGGTCACATAAAAACAAGAGAAAGAGAAAATGTCTGAGAAAATATTTGAAGAGATTATAGTCGAAAACTTCCCTAACATGGGCAATAGTCAATCAAGTCCAGGAAGCACAGAGAGTCCCATACAGGATAAACCCAAGGAGAAACATGCTGAGACACATATTAATCGAACTAACAAAAATTAAACACAAAGAAAAAATATTAAAAGCAGCAAGGGAAAAGCAACAAATAACATACAAGGGAACTCCCATAAGGTTAACAGCCGATTTCTCAGCAGAAACTCTACAAGGCAGAAGGGAGTGGCAGGACATATTTAAAGTGATGAAAGGGAAAAACCTACAACCAAGATTACACTACCCAGCAAGGATCTCATTCAGATTTGACAGAGAAATCAAAAATTTTACAGACAAGCAAAATCTAAGAGAATTCAGCACCACCAAACCAGCTTTATAACAAATGCTAAAAGAACTTCTCTAGGTGGGAAACACAAAAGAAGAAAAAGACCCACAAAAACAAACCCAAAACAATTAAGAAAATGGTAAAAGGAACATGCATATTGATAATTACCTTGAATGTAAATGGATTAAATGCTCCTACCAAAAGACACAGACTGACTGATTGGATACAAAAACAAGACTCATATATATGCTGTCTATAAGAGACCCACTTCAGACCTAGGGACACATACAGGTAGAAAATGAGGGGATGGAAAAAGATATTCCATGCAAATGGAAATCAAAAGAAAGCTGGAGTAGTAATACTCATATCAGATAAAATCGACTTTAAAATACAGACTGTTACAAGAGACAAGGAAGGACATTACATAATGATTAAGGGATTAATCCAAGAAGAAGATATAACAATTATAAATATTTATGCAACCAACATAGGAGTACCTCAATACCTAAGGCAAATGCTAACAGCCATAAGAGGGGAAATCAACAGTAACACAACCATAGTATAGGGGACTTTAACACCCCACTTTCACCAATGGACAGATCATCCAAAATGAAAATAAATAAGGAAACACAAGCTTTAAATGATACATTAAACAAGATGGACTTAATTGATATTTATAAGACATTCCATCTGATAACAGGAGAATACATTTTATAAATAAGTGCACATGAAACATTCTCCAGGATAGATCACATCTTGGGTCACAGATCAAGCCTCAGTAAATTTAAGAAAACTGAAATCATATCAAGGATCTTTTCTGACCACAACACTATGAGATTAGAAATCAATTACAGAAAAAGCACTGTAAAAAGCACAAACATATGGGGGCTAAACAATATGTTACTAATAACAAATGGATCACTAAAGAAATCTAAGAGGAAATTTAAAAATACCTAGAGAGGGCTTCCCTGGTGGCACAGTGGTTGAGAGTCCGCCTGCCGATGCAGGGGACACGGGTTCGTGCCCCGGTCTGGGAGGATCCCACGTGCCACAGAGCGGCTAGGCCTGTGAGCCATGGCGGCTGAGCCTGAGCGTCCGGAGCCTGTGCTCTGCAACAGGAGAGGCCACAACAGTGAGAGGCCCGCATACTGCAAAAAAAAAAAAAAACAAACAAACCTAGAGAAAAATGACGAGGAAAACATGACGGTCCAAAACCTATGGGACTCAGCAAAAGCAGTTCTAAGAGGGAAGTTTATAGCAATACAATCTTACCTCAAGAAACAAGAAAAATCTCAAATAAACACATAACCTTACATCTAAAGCAAATAGAGAAAGAAGAACAAACAAAACCCAAAGTTGGTAGAAGGAAAGAAATCATAAAGGTCAGAGCAGAAATAAAGGAAATAGAGACAAAGAAAACAAAAGCAAAGATCAGTGAAACTAAAAGCTGGTTCTTTGAGAAGATAAACAAAATTGATAAACCTTTAGCTAGACTCGTCATGAAAAAAAGGGAGAGGACTCAATAAAATTAGAAATGTAAAAGAATTTACAATGGACACCACAGATATACAAAGGATCATAAGAAATGACTACAAGCAACCAATAAAATGGACAACCTGGAAGAAATGGACAAATTTTTAGAAAGGTACAACCTTCCAAGACTGAACCAGGAAGAAATAGAAAACATAAATAGACCAATCGCAAGTACTGAAATTGAAACTGTGATCAAAAATTTTCCAACAAACAAAAGTCCAGGACCAGATGGCTTCACAAGCCAATTCTATCAAACATTGAGAGAAGAGCTAACACCTACCTTTGTGAAACTCTTCCAAAAAACTGAGAGGAAGGAACACTCCTAAGCTCATTCTATGAGGCCACCATCACCCTGATACCAAAACCAGACAAAGATATCACAATAAAAGAGAATTATAGGTCAATATCACTGATGAACATAGATGCAAAAATCCTCAACAAAATACTAGCAAACTGAATCCAACAACATGTTAAAAGGATCATACACCATGATCAAGTGTTATTTATCCCAGGGATGTAAAGAGTTTTCAAAATCCACAAATCAATCAATGTGGTACATGACAACAAGAAATTGAAGAATAAAAACCATATGATCATCTCAATAGATTCAGAAAAGGTTTTTGACAAAATCAACATCTATTTATGATAAAATCTCTCCAGAAAGTGGGCATAGAGGGAGCCTACCTCAACATAATAAAGACCATATATGACAAACCCACAGCAAACATCATTCTCAATGGTGAAAAACTGAAAGCATTTCCTCTAAGATCAGGAACAAGACAAGGATGTCCACTGTTGCCACTATTATTCAACATATATTTGGAAGTCCTAGCCATGGCAATCAGAGAAGAAAAAGAAATAAAAGGAATCCAAATTGGAAAAGAAGTAAAGCTGTCACTGTCTGCAGATGACATGATACTACATGTAGAAAACCCTAAAGATGATGCCAGAAAACTACTAGAGCTAATCAATGAATTTGGTAAAGTAACAGGATACAAAATTAATGCACAGAAATCTCTTGCATTCCCATACACTAACAACAGATGATCAGAAAGACAAATCAAGGAAACAATCCCATTTACCATCACATCAAAAAGAATAAAATACCTAGGAATAAACCTACCTAAGGAAACAAAAGACCTGTATGCAGAAACCTCTAAGATACTGATGAAAGAAATAAAAGATGACATAAACAGATGCATAAATATACAGTATTTTTGGATTGGAAGAATAAATACTGTGAAAATGACTATTCTACCCAAAGCAATCTATAGATTCAATGCAATCCCTATCAAACTACCAATGGCACTTTTCACAGAATTAGAAAAAAAATTTTTACAATTTGTATGGAATCACAAAAAACCTGGAGTAGCAAAGCAATCTTGAGAAAGAAAAATAGAGCTGGAGGAATCAAGCTCCCTGACTTCAGACTATACCACAAAGCTACAGTAATGAGGACAATATGGTACTGGCACAAAACCAGAAATATAGATCAATGGAACACAATAGAAAACCCAGAGATAAACCCATGCACCTATGGTCACCTAATCTATGACAAAGGAGGCAGGAATATACAATGTAGAAAAGACAAACTCCTCAATAAATGGTGCTGGGAAAACTGGACAATTACATGTAAAAAAATGAAATTAGAGCACTCCCTAACACCATACACAAAAATAAACTCAAAATAGATTGAAGCCCTAAATGTAAGGCTGAATACTATAAAACTCTTAGAGGAAAACTCTTTGACATAAATCTCAGCAATATCTTTTTCAATCTATCTCTTAGAATAATGAAAATAAAACCAAAAATAAACAAATGGGACCTAATTAAACTTAAACCTTTTGCACAGCAAAGGAAACCATAAACAAGATGAAAAGACAACCCTCAGAATGGGAGAAAATATTTGCAAATGAGGCAACCAACAGGGGATTAATCTCCAAATTATATAAACAACTCATGCAGCTCAATATCAAACAAACAAACAACCCAATCAAAAAATGGGCAGAATATCTAAACAGACATTTCTCCAAAGAAGACACACAGATGGTTAAAAAACATTTGAAAACATGCTCAACATCACTAATTATTAGAGAAATGCAAATCAAAACTATAATGAGCTATTTCCTCACACTTGTCAGAATGGCCATCATCAAAATATCTACAAATGATAAATTCTGGAGAGGGTATGGAGAAAAGAGAACCCTCCTACACTGTTGGTGGGAATGTATATTGGTACAGCCACTATGGAGAACAGTATGGATGTTTCTTAAAAAACTAAAAATAGAGCTACCATACCATCTAGCAATCCCACTCGTGAGCATATACCCAGAGAAAACCATAATTCAAAAAGATACACGTACCTCCATGTTCATTGCAACACTATTTATAATAGCCAGGACATGGAAACAACCTGAATGTCCATCAACAGAGGAATGGATAAAGAAGATGTGGTACACATATGCAATAGAATATTACTCAGCCATAAAAAAGAACAAAATCATGCCATTTGCTGCAACATGGATGGACCTAGAGATTGTCATACTGAGTGAAGTAAGTCAGAGAAAGACAAATATCATATGATATGGCATATATGTGGAATCTAAAAATAGGGTGCATTTGAACTTATCTACAAAACAGAAATAGAGTGACAGATGTAGAAAACAAACTTATGGTTACCAGGATTTATGGGGGGGGGGATAAATTGGGAGATTGAGCTTGACATATACACACTACTATATATTAAATATATAACTAATAAGAAACTATTGTATAGCACAGGGAGCTCTACTCAATACTCTGTAGTGGCCTGTATGGGAAAAGAATCCAGAAAAGAGTGGATATATGTATAACTTGTTCAGTTTGCTGTACACCTGAAACTAACACAACATTATAAATCAACTATACTCCAATAAAAATTTTAAAAATAAATTATGTGAACTCATATCAATTTATAGGCTGAAAAGAATGGGAATAAATAAGGAACTTTCTAAGAAATAGAAAAGAGATAAAGTATTTGAGGATGATCATGAAAATAAATCGTATGAGATGAGACTGAGAACATAGTTATAAGCGTTGACTGGAATGAGGATCCTTACTAGTGTGAGCAGAGGGAAGGAATAAAGTATATGTAGGGCTATAGATTATTTGGCTTTTAGCAGAAAAAAAAAATTCTTTAGATGTTTTTTAATTCTTGAAAAGTTCATAATTCATATCAGAAGAATTGAGTTTTCAGAAGGAAAATGCCTTGACTTTCAAAAGGAAAAGGCCTCTTGAGAGTAAAAGATGGAAATCTAACATCATGGTCTGGGTGGCTCTCAAACTTTGTGGTCCCAGGATCCCTTCATACTCTTAAAAAAGTATCAAAGGCCTCCAAGAGTTTCTTTTAATGTGTCATATGTGTTGTAATTATGTGTTGTAATTATCGGTATTTACCATATTAGATATTGAAATAGAAACAGAAATTTAAGAAATATATATTTTTATTTTAAAAAAAATAACAAGCCAATTAAATTGTAATGAAATGACATCTTTTTATGAAAAATAGTTATATTTTTAAAAAGTTAGTGACAAGAGTGCTATTGTTTTACATTTTTGCAAATCTCTCTCTAGTCTTTGTTAATATAAGACAGCTGGATTCTCATAACTAACTTTACATTTTATGTGTCATGTCATGCAACTTCTGGAAAACTCATTATACTCTATGGAGAAAATGACTTGGAAAAAGGCAAATAATTTCTTAATTATATTATAAAAATAGCTTTTCTCTTACAGATCCCTTAAAAAGGTCCTAGTGACACTACAAGTGTCCCCGACCACACTTTGAGAACTGCTATTCTATGATTAGGCCAGGATAGAGTAGAATTACTCTGCATTATAGAGAAGGATGAATTTGAAGTCTCTGGAAGGAACATTTCTTGAGAGAAGTGAGGAAACAGAAAAAATATATCAAAGATGGGTAATGGTCAGGTTCTGAGGGGGTATTAGGGAGAAAGGCCTGAGAAAATGGCATCAAGCTGGGTCTTTAAGGGGCTTATCGCCAGTATGAAATTCCAGGTCATAAGGAGTGGCCAGTGCGTTTTAGGATAGTAACGTCTAATCTTCAATATTAAGAATAACCCCTATTGTTCTAGGTCCTAAATCCATTTAGTCACCCAAACTACGAGTGCATGTTTGTTATACATCAAAGAAGAATGGTAGGTTTGAGAGTGAGAATGATGTTTTTCACAGTAGAAAGAAAATGTCAGTGGCAGCAGATTCAAGGGATGCATAAGCCACCACCGCCATGGTAAAACACTTTGGCACTCATTGTAGGCATGTAATTAGGGTTCAGTTTTTTCTTTAAACATTAAAGATGTTACCTAGGCAGCGGGCACCTAGGTATGTCATAATCAGAAATAAGATGTTGGATAGTTGAGTCAGATCAGACTGGATTGCCTAAACTTTCTGCATGCACCAAGCAAGTCCTGAAAATGAGAGATGTGGGAATTGGGAAAGGGGTTGAGGAGAGTAACAAATATCTTTAATAGTTGCTGGGTGAAGTTTTTCATAGTTTCTGAGATTAACAGATATTTTTACTAACTCCAAAAAAATAGAACCAATAGTGTTCTGTTACAGAGAGAGAGAGAGAGAGAGAGAGAGAGAGAGAGAGAGAGAGGTTTATTTTAAGGAATTGGCTCAGGCAACTGTGGGGGCTGGCAAGTCTGAAATCTGCTGAGCAGACTGGCAGCCTGGAGATGGCAGAAGAGTTGATACTGCAGTCTTACACTTGAAGTCAGTGGAGGCAAAATTCCTTCTTTCTTGGGAGACCTCAGTCTTTTAAGATTTTCAATTGATTGGATTGTACTCAACCACATTATGGAGGATAATCTGCTTTTCTCAAAGCCTACTGATTAAACTGTTAATTACATCTAAAAAAAATACCTTCACAGCAACACCTAGACTGGTGCTTGACCATAGACTAGCCAAGCTGACGCATGAAATTAATCATTTCAGGGGGCATGGATAGGTTGGACCAAGGACCAAGGACAAATAAAGGAA
>NW_006779069.1:628265-639742 GCF_000442215.2 Lipotes vexillifer | reverse complement strand
ATGCCGTGTAATAATGAGGGTCCAGATGAAGCTGGAAACCACTCTTTTATTGTGTTACTATTCCACATGATTGTTGGGATTTTCTCAAGCAGTACTTAGAGTTTGGATATAGGAGTAGAGAAGATGAATTATGGGAATGTCCCAGGAATGGAGTTAAGATCTGACATTGTATAAGGACTGTGAGGAAGATGAGTGACTGTTGACAGAATATTTGTGTAACCACCATAGGTCAGGGCTATTCAGGGAAAGGAGTCTGTGTGATTGACAGACAATGAAGTGATCTGGAGACTTCAGGGCTCTATGGCATAAAGTGCAGGGGTGGTGGGAATAGGTGTATGAGAGAGGTGACAGGTTGGAAAATATAGGAAATTGTTGACAAAGAATTAAATGCTAAAGTTTGATATTACATGTTAGAATGATGACAAATTCAAGGAGTGGTTTTGATGGCCACTGGAATTGTGAATGATAAGGAACTGTGAGATTTGGATTTGGAATGGGATTTCCACATATTTGCTGGAGCCACCTAGGATGGTGGCTAAATTTGAGCTAAAGCTTTGATTCATATGCTAACATTTATAATTAATGAGGGGCATAAGAAAGTTGGGAGAGAGAAGTAGTCAGTGGTGTGTGACCAGGTGCCACATAACTCAAAGATGGAGTATGTAAAGTATTATAATTTGGAAATAGCCAGGCAAAGCAAGAATAATGCCAAAAATCTCATGAGACTTGTGGGGTTATGAAAGTCAGGAGAATAAGATGTTTCACTAGGGAAAGTGTAAGGAAAACAGCATAATGATTTTGGTAAAGGCCAAGATAGGGAAAAAGTATCTTTTAATGAGTCTGAGTATATAATTTACTTTCCATGAAATGGGAGTTTGAGAATATACACTTAAGATTTGTTAGAAGAGTGGAGGTTCTAGAATTTCCATACAGGAGAGGGTTACAGGTAGAGAATTGGTTGGAAGTGGAGCCTTGGAGACTTGTCTGGAAGCTTCATTTGCAGGATAAGTACCTTGTTTCCTTAGATCGCTGAATACAGAACTCTCTGTAATCCACCCCTTGGCTTCTAGGCTCATTTGCATGGAGGTAGGTGATGGGGAGGCCAGAGGAGTTTGGGATGAGAGAATGAAAGATTTCTAGGGCTAATATTCCAGCTAATGGTGATAGGAGGGCAAGTGAAATGAGCTAGTATCCAGGTCTGGAGTCTACCATGACTGTTCAAAGAGAATCACAGAGGATGAACTCAATGCCGTGGAGGGGGCACAGCTGTGACTATGATGAGGCGGAGTCAGGTTTAGGGCTGGCAAGTCAAGGGCCTGGACAATTGGTTCATTCCTACTCATCTCCTAAAACTCAATTCAAAAGTCACTTTATAGAAAATGATTTTCCTGACCCTCCCTCTCATACAGAAACAATTGTTTCCTCCTTTGCCCTGAGCATGCTTTTATCAGAGTTCTTACAACACCTTTTGGTTTATATCTCAATCTCCTATCCTCAAAGCTAGGCTTTTTTGAAAGCAAAAGCACTACTTTTTGTGATGTTTTGCCTATGGTGCTGAATGTCTGATATTTAGTATAAGCATGAAAGTTATCGTTGACACACAATAAGTGGCAAAGCTGAGTTAAACTTGGTCATTCATTCATTCATTTGATAAAAATGTATTGAACACCTACTATGTGCTAGGACCTAGAGAAGTGATCATGATGGGAATTGGTTTGTACCCTCATGCTGCTTAAAACCTGGGAAGATTTTTACTTTCTTGATCTCCATCAAGCATGAAAATCTTGAAAAGGTATTGGTGATAATGCCGTACAGAGTTCAGACTTCATTCCAGTCACCCTAGGATCCCAGGGGCAGGAGATTTTCTGATGTCACAGTTCAATTCGTCTCTCTCAAGCAGCATTATTTATTGCTTCACCTCTCAACCTCATACTGTGTGTCTGCCCTGATACACCTCAGTAAAACCATGACAGCGAGTGCATGGCTTTTTCTCAATCAGAGCAAGGCTACCTGTCAAAGGACAGCAGGTTTCACTGGGTTGGAATCGTGGTTTTAGAACTAGAGGGGGCTCTCTGGAGAAGGGAATGGGCACAGACTGAACTAGCCAACATGCTTCTGGGTGAATTGGCCAAAGAGGAAGGAACTGTCAGCACTCAAGATGAATATGGGAGAAAACAACATGGTACATGTCAGACATTTCAATAAGTAAACTAAGGTATTTAAACAGCATCACTTAGGCATTTCATTTGCTGGAAGAAAATGAGACTAATATCCCATGGGGACTGAAACAGCAATTATCTGCATTGCTTCATTGATGCTTCTTCCCTCCTCACATTCCTTTCACTTCTCTCCTTCCACTCAACATTCTAAGGTCTTACCTATATCTTCTTCATTTCCGTAGAGAGAAATACCTTTAAGTTTGACAAACTCAGCGGTCTACCAGTGCCAGACCAGCATGGCTTGTCCAGTTCCCTTCACCTGGAAGAAAAAGGATGCCAGGATCGAGGCAATTGTGCCTTCTCAGTCCCCTCAGAAACAGTTCATTCCAAAAGACTCTTAAGAGGTAGTCTTTACACTCTATGCTTTGTGCCCTTCATCACGATTCTATTGTCAACCATGTGAGCTCAACTGTTAACTGCTCACTTAAAAAAAATTATCTCTTCCCCCACCCTCATTTTGCCCAGTAACAGCCTCACAAACAAATAGCACCTGCCGTCGCTCACAGAGACAAATAAGAGAAAATGGAAAACTAAAGGCGAGAAGCATGAGAATACCATTAATGCCTGATGACTGATCTTGTTAGTGTGCATAGTGCGTTCTCAGATTTTTCCAGAACCTTAGATCTCTCTACTGAACAACCACAAATGCGCACACATACACACACACAAAAAAGCACTTTGGAACGGGCTGTGTAGCTCCCCCCACCCTCTGCCTGGAGCTTGATTGTCAGTCTCATACACAAACCCAGACAATGCTCTCAATAGGCATCTTTTGGGGAGACAATTGCAGAAAGCATGATAACGGGATTTGTCACCCTGATGTGGCTGCTGTTTCAGCAAGCATTTCAATAATGAAAGAAAGTTTTACTAATTGTAAATGTGAATGAATTTCAGCTGTCTCCTCTTAAAAAAAAATTCTTTTGGAAGAAAGCCAATTAAGATCATCTGTCTAATGCATCTCTTCACCCCCACTGTAACAATATGTCAGTTATAATAGATGTCTAATAAACTCAGACTTCTCAGGACAGGGTGCTGAGCATGCTGAAAGAAGGAGCGATCAGAGCCTCTACCTGCACAATGTTTGGAGGTGATTGATGAAACTTCTCTCTATGAAAGTTTAATCCATAGGGCGGTAGAGCTGGGGGGCATTTACAATACATCAACACACCAAGAAAAACTGGATTTCAAAACAATCATCTTCCCTACTGGCGGCCTGGTGCACTGATTGTCATTTTTCCAGGGAACTGTAGAAGTTAATTGTCAAACTCCGTAGCCTGGCTCCTGGATGCCTGCTGCCTTACATCCTGAGAGGAAGCCTTTACTTGAGGGAGAATGCACAAGTGGCTTCAGAAACTGGAGCCTAAGCAATCTTGTTGGCAAATTCTCTTTCATGAAGAAATCTTCATATAAAATCTATTCCCCTACAAGTGTGAGACATTATCTCTTGCTATCTCAGCTGCTGCTCTAGGCTTCTCAGCTAGCTGACTTTACTTGTTGAAGGCCAAGCTATAGTTAGTCCATTTAGGGCACTCTGCTCTGTCCTTTGGAGTCAGTCAAAGGTACTGTCCTCACTGTGACACACACTGTGTTCAACCCACCATGGAGACTAAATCACTTTCACTAAAGTCCCAGTCCGGCCATTATGCTCACATTAACATCACCGTTGCTTTTGCCAGCATCAACATTGCCTGCACTGCCACCTTCGCCATCACAGTTCGTACTAATAGCACGGAACTTGCCAACACTTCTGCTATTGTCTACAGTAACATCATTGCCGTCTTCATTACCACTGCCACCAGAACCATTGACATTTCTGTGGTAAGTTGCATAATGGTCCCCAAAGATATCCAGGTTCTGATCCCTGGAACCTGTAAATATTACCTTATATGGCAAAAGGTACTTTGAAGATGTGATTAAATTAAGGATCTAGAGGTGGGGAGATTATCCTGGATTATCCAGGGCTTCTAATGTAATCATAAGGGATACAGAGTTTATATTTCTCAAAATGGCATTTTGACACTGTTCTCCACCAGGGAAGGAGAAACTTAAGATAAGCAGCTTAGATATTTGTGCAGAAGTCCTAGATTGCGTCTCTTCTCTTTTTAATCTAGATTATTCCATGAGGATAGTATGGAATTTATCTCAAATTGACAGAAGGCAATTGCTCTGCAAGCAAAGAGTAAATAGTGATGGTCTATTCATTTTCTTACCTCAACAGTTCAAACCTCAAACAGGAGGAAAAGTATCTTCTTTTCTCCAATTTCCCTTTATCTATCATCCCGGCCACCCGTGGCATATGCAGATGATTTTGAGAATATTCAGTTGTGGGTAAATTATATGCTTAAAAATTAGTAGATATAGGAATGACTGCTTTTAAAAAAAAAAAACCCATTGATGAAGTTATTTGATATTTCATACTCCAAGTAAAAAGAAAGCAGTTAGAATAGGAAGAAAATTATCAATTTTGTTTCTTACCATTGGCAGGATTTACTAACCATCTATTTGCACATGGCAGGGTCCTGGGCAGGGTGGCCTTGCTTTCCTGGAGCTACAATGAGCCTGAATTTTTTAGATTAGGTGACTTCACTAATTGAATTTACCACATAATTAGCTCACGGTTTTCACTTCACTTTGCCATGCAAGTCCATTTAAAAAAGTAAAACTCATTCTAATTTAACTGTTTTCTAAATACTTCAAATCAAAGCTTGGTCAACCAATTTGTATAGTTAGGAAAAGAGTATATCTCCTTTGAGTTATATTTTTGAAGATTCAATGTAGTATTGATATGCTAAAAATAATTTATTTTTTCCTTTATAAATGTACTATAATAACATTACAAACACTTTGACAAAAAACACATAATCTTATCCCTTGGACATAACCATTTGTAGCAATTTTCTATTTTTTCATTCTTTTTTTCCCTATGCCTATAATAGTCACATAATTAAAAGTAGAGTGTAAGTACCATTTAAAATACTTTAAATACAATATTTAAAAAATTTTGAATTATTTTTCATTGAAAATTATGGATAATCTTCAAAGTATATAAAATATTTACCTAATATATAAATTAGAAATATCAAAATTAATATCTTAAAATGTAAAAAATGTTTTTTTTCAGATAGTATTCTGAAAGGCAATCTTAGAAAGTTGAAGGTACACCAAACATGACTTATTTGTCTCTTCCTATTTGATATAATACATTTCTTTATTATCTTTAAAACATGTATAACCATCATCATTGGTTACATGTAATGGAGTCTTGTCTGGGTGAACTGGAGCCCTCAAACTGTCAGTAAATCTAATAACCTCTCAATAGAGGCCATGTCTAGTACACATCAATACAATCCAAGATATATAATTCTTAAAGCTAAATTTGTGAGCATTTCCATCAGCTCTTATATGATGATTAAAGTATACATTACTAAACCATACTACAAACTAAACTTAGACTTCTGTAAAGTGGCTTTGATACTTTGGGCATTGCAGTGAATTAACATTGTTAAGGAGTAAAATATTATTTCTGTGTACATAGTGAATACCTACTCTTGTCCTTTAAGATAACTCAGTTAATATAAATGATCAAAATTATTTCCACTTCTAGTCTGCTTATATAGCTTTAAAATGTCTTCAATATAAAGCAGATACAGAATTTACTGCATAGGTTTTCTTCTTTATGTTTCAGTTTCTACAACCACAAAATGGTAATATCTAATTAAAACTTATATAAGTATTTTATTTGAAAAGAATTATCTATAAAGCATTTGGAACTATAAGATTTCCTTAAGCAAACTAAATGGAAAAAAAATCAAATTTATGAATAGAAATTAGCAAACATACAATATGGGGATTAAATTAAAATATAAAATTTAAAAAATACTGAGATTATCATCAAATACTCATCTCTGTAACATCTTGGAGGCAGAGTAGAACTGTGAACATGGAGTTTGGAATCAGTTACTTGGGTTTATTTGGGCTTGAATCCTTGTTCTGTTCTCACTTGGTGGTTATTTAGAATAGGTGCTTAACCACTTTGAGCTTGATTTCCATGTAACAATATTATTGTTACATAGTGGTTTCCTCAAATGTATATTCTTTGCAATAGGCATTGTTTAGAGCTGTGCTGTTCAATATGGAAGATATTAGCCCCACCTGACTATTTAAATTTAAATTAAAAAATAATTAAATACAATAAAAATTTTTTCTCTCAGTTGCACTAGCCACATTTCAAGGACTCACCTTGTGGTCAGTGGCTACCATATTGGACAGTAAAAATACAGGAAACATTTCCAACATCACAAAAAGTTCTGTTGGAAAACACTGGTCAGAGCATAACTGTTGTGTGAAAAAAAATTTTGTGTGTTAAAAGATTTTGGAAACACTGTTTAAACAAAGTGAAACATATTTCTATATCACAGCACATCCTGTAGGTTTTGATATGTGTAACATGGATATCCAAAAACAATGACATTCTGGCAGACACGGTTCCTCACCCGATAAAATTCCTCCCCCCTCCCTTTTTTTTTCTTGCAAACATGACTCAAGTTTTATTATTATTTGGGACTTCTTTTCTCTATTTTACAAATTGTTTGTAATGTGACTATATTACATATGTAAGAAAAATTAAATTGTTTATTTGAAAAAGATCCTTTGATCTCAAGGAAAGTGCAGCTCCTGAACTAAGAATGCACATGTGACCTAGTTCTGAAATGCTAAGAGAAACCTGGTACATTTCCAGAAGAATTTTAATACCTGATGGAAGAGATGGGCCTGATGTCAATACTTAATATAAACTGTAGTAATTACTTTAAATTGCTCATTGACAGTACATAGAAATAGTACCGAATGCCCTAGGTATCACATGTGATCATTCCACTCTGGCTGTCCAGAACATGAATATCTTTCATTCTTGTGTGATATCTGGGAATTACTCAGCTTACAGTTTCCCATTGGTTGCTATTTCCCCAACAGTTGTTTACTTCCTGGCCTCCTGGAGTCTCACCATATATTTGTGCAGAATATTTAGCCAAATATTCAAAGGGACCCTTAGGCAGATCTCTGGAACTCTTTCTTTGTGAAGTTCCTTCCTCTTCGCTTATCTGTTCTATAAGTTTTAGGTATCTTGGCCTTCCGAGACTTAGATGTCTGCTCCCTCGTCTCAGTGAGACTTCTGCCCTCACTGAGATATTTGGGCCTCTCCTTTCTGCACTACGGCTCTGAAAGTGCCTCCACAACGGGGACTGTGGTCACTGTAGTCTCACCTTACTTGTTTCCTTTCTCTCAGGGATCACAGTCCTGCATTGCCTTATTATCTAATGTCTGAAAACTGTTGTTTCATGTATTTTATTCAGTCTTGTCCTTGTTTGTGGTGAGAAAACTGGTTTGGTTCTAGCTGGAAGCAGAATCACTTGGTTGACTTTCCCAGTGTACATTGTGTCAGCCAACAGGATGTATGCTGTGTGTTTCCCAAGTTCTTGGTGCTTCTAGGAAGGGCAATGTTATTGCGTGTAAAGGAATTGTTTATTAGCAACCACATTAACTGCTTAATAATGAAGTGATGTTTTCAGTATTTTGCACTCTAATCTGGTAGTTTTTACTTCTTTGTAAGTGCTTTACTGTTTTTTAGTGAATATGGGAAGCTGGTTTGGGGATTTAGGCTACAGTAAAATGCGTTGTAATTTTTCCTATTTAAAATAATGAGAAATAGGCTCCTGCTTAGCTGTATCATGGACAAGGTCTAAATTTCAGAAATTTCTGAATTACTAATATTAACTGGGAGATGCCTTTATGTGTATAAGGCACCAACTGTTCTTGCACACACCTTGTCTGTCTTTTTCACAACTATATCCTAAGGACCTAGAATACTTCCTGGCATATAGAGGAGGACCATGAAATATTTGCTGATTAAATGAACTATAAGTGTTCAAGATGGAACTCTCTATGATGATGATAATAATAGTTACTATTATAAATATTATAACATACTTGTTATATATAAGTATAATCATTATCTCTTGGATTATTAGTTGCTGTTTTAATTAAATGAATCACACTGAACCATTCTGTGTGCTAGGCTGAACTAACTAACTCAAAGGAGCTGTGCTCCTTCTCCATGAGGTATTAGGAACTGAGAATGGATAATATACAGTCAATATGCACATTTAGCAAGATTTAACAAAATATCAGTCAGGTTAGGTGGGGCTATTGGTTTTATTATGTGACTAAACATTTGAACTACATTCAGCTATATCAACATCTACCTTCTCAAAGTATGGAAGGACATTTAGGGATAAGAACTCATTCTCTCAGAACCCACGAACTTTTGGCCCTGTCTCACCTCCAACATTTGTGTGGGTGAAGGTAAGAGTACAAATGGAGACCCGCCCACCATAGGTGGGAGAGGCCCAAATATCTCAGTGAGGGCAGAAGTCTCACTGAGACGAGGGAGCAGACATCTAAGTCTCGGAAGGCCAAGATACCTAAAACTTATAGAACAGATAAGCGAAGAGGAAGGAACTTCACAAAGAAAGAGTTCCAGAGATCTGCCTAAGGGTCCCTTTGAATATTTGGCTAAATATTCTGCACAAATATATGTAACTTTCAAATGAGTTACTCAACATTTAATAAAATATGTCCTATCCTGCAAACTTGATAAATATATTTTCATAATGCCTGGAAAACCATGCTTGAGTTTAGAATTCTTGGACTCCTCAATGTTCATGTTCCAAAGTAGTTTGTCAGTTTAGCCTGACCCCCACTCCGTTTTCCACTCTTGGCTCTCCTGCCTTATGAGGACTTTTGTGTACATACTTGTAAACACCCAGCCTACATATCCAAACTTTGTCCACATCCTTTGCTGTCCTTTGGCCGCCCCTTAGGTGTAGGGGCATTTACACCCAGTGGTGAATTCAGACTTCAGAAGCACTGACTCAAGGACAAGTCCCACCCAGGCCACTGAAGAGGCTCCTCAGTCATTTGGGCAGGTGATTCCTTGGCCTGAGTGTCAAGGCATGATCTGACAGGGATGGGAATACAGCTTCCATGAGACACCTCCCCTGGGTCCAGTAAACTCCCCTCCCATAAACAGAGGCACTGGGGGCCAGAGAAGTTTCTTTAAATTACCAGACCCAGAGCAGGGTCCCTCTTTTTTTTTTTTTTTTTTTTTTTTTTTTGCGGTACGCGGGCCTCTCACTGTTGTGGCCTCTCCTGTTGTGGAGCACAGGCTCCAGACGCGCAGGCTCTGCAGCCATGGCTCACGGGCCCAGCCGCTCCACGGCATGTGGGATCTTCCCGGATCGGGGCACAAACCCGTGTCCCCTGCATCGGCAGGCGGACTCTCAACCACTGCACCACCAGGGAAGCCCCAGTTTCCCTCTTAACTGGACCTAATATATTGGGATTATAAATATATGGGAATATAAAAGTTAGGAAGTTAAGCTACTCACATAGTGGATTTTAATGGCAGACACTCTGGCTCTCTGTCCAATCCACATTCCCTTCTTTCTTAGGAATAGAACCCTGATTGTGTTTAGGGCAGCAGTACTTCTAGCTTAGAAGCTATATCTCCAAGATACACTTGCAATCAGGGGTGAGCACGCAATATGGTTCTAGCCAATGAAACAGAAGCGATGTTTTTCTGGGGATTTCTGTGAGAGCTTTGTTTTCTTGATAAAGTCTCTCCCTGCCCTTCTTGGTGTTTTATTCAACTTAACTGGATCACATGTGTGAACCTGAAGGTGGAATGACATCTTTAACTGTGAGATGGACTAAAAGATGAAAGTCACATGGTAAAGATGACGTAGAAGAAACATAAAAGAATCCTGGCACATTGGTGATATTAAAGAAGTACATCACCAGCCTTCTTATGTTAAAATAAACCCCTATTTGACTAAGCCATTATAGGCATGCATCCAAAAGTAACTCCTAATAAATGCAATCAGTTGATTTACATAATCCCTATTCTTCAAAAATCATGCATGTTTGTATGTTGCTTGTTAACGTGTACCAATAATAGGGGAACTGATCAAATTTATGTATTGAATTTATGAATTATCTTTTTGTCTGTCCACTAGCCTCCTTGAATATAGGGACTGAGTTTTAGTTATCATTTTCCCCAGTGCTTTGCACATAATCTGAAACATAATCACATTAATAGCACAAAGATAGAGATGTGTTAAAAGTTTGGGTTAAAAAAATTAGCTTCTATATACTGACTCTTTCACAATTTATACTGTGCCATAATGCTTTATAATCAAAGTAGATAATAAAGTGACACCATCTTGAAGTAAAATGTAAACGGGAGGATGCTTTTTAATTTCTGAATTGTTTGTTCATATTGGTTCTCCAGTATTCTTTTCCAAAAAGAAAAAAAAGAAACAGACCTAAGATCTAATCTTAGAAATTTGAATTGTACTAGTAAAAAGACAATAGATGAATATTTTTCTTCCTTGGTGATACACTAACAATTTCAAAGAAAAACTTTAGGCTCAATTTATAAATATCTTAATCATTTATTCCCAGAAATGGAAAAAAAATATATTTTTATTTATGATTTTGTTAAATATCTCAACTACTGTATTTTTGGTGGTAACAGGGGAACTCAATATCTAGAATTATAAACCTGATGCATTTGCATAAAATGAGCATTCTGAATACACTTTCTACAGAAAAATATATAGAACTTTGGTGAAAGATCAGCATACACAAATGGCAGATTTTGCAAACTGATATATGGGAGATTTATCAGGAAATATAACTTTCTTCCACCAATTTATTGTGTCCTTACCTTTTGAGAAGAGAAAGACTCTATTCTTTGATTTCTCATCAATGTCTCGGTACGTGCACCTATGCAGAAAATAAAAAGACATATTTATAGTTTTAGTTGAAGTTTCCTTTGTGTCTACTCTAAGATCCAAATAATTGTTTGAAAAAAATAAACAAGATCATTTCTCCCTAGTCTAGAAAGTAGAAGATATTAGAATAGCAAAGAGAGTGGGTTTGAAGTTGGGCAGACTTAACATTTACATTTTTTTTAACAGCGGTACTCAAATATGAAATCATCAGTTCTTTGTAGATAGGTATTTTTTTTTCATCTTACTTTTCTTTGAATGGAGCACAGTTGGTTCATTAATTTTAGTTTCTTTCTGAAATACACTCTATGAATGCGTGCCATAAATTCCAACATATTCAGCACTGCACACTTAAGATGATATCTGCTTGTAATGGTGTTCTGCTTGTATTGACATCCACAAGTTTTTC
>NW_006779069.1:586600-628255 GCF_000442215.2 Lipotes vexillifer | reverse complement strand
TTCCTCTTCCAAATTAAAGGTATAATAAATACTGTTGAATATGATTTATTACTTCCTCAGAGGATCTGAACAGAAACTATTATCTCCTTCAAATCTTTTGTGGTATCTTTATTGAAAATTTTCAGGGAGACCTGAACCAGTGTACTTACTGTTGACCTCAAAGCTTCGGCACCACAATTTTTGTGCTGGAAACCAAACCAAACCAAACAAAACAAATAAAAGAGCTAGAAAGGATAGACATTTACAGTTACAAAATTAAAAAAAAAAAGTGTGCAGTATGTTCTGATCAACAAGAATTCAACATATTGCATCATCTGAGGCACAACTACCTTTAAAAAAAGCATAGAATAAATGATGCAATTTTCATATTTATGTCATTATAACCCATAGACATGACATTAGAATGTTCACAAAGAAGAAAGGCTAGAGTAAAAATGAGCTATTTTTCTGTATACTTAAACATATTAGCACTCATAGTAAATTGTATTAAAACTAAAAATGGGTTAGATCTGGTGGTGAACATTGTCAATATTCATTTGTATGCTTACATTAGTTAACTGGGCATTAATTCTACATCAACCTAAGCTAGAAAAAGGAAAACTTAGTTTCTGTTTCCTCCTGTTAGGACTGACTGTTTATTTGTTCATTTACTCATTCAATAAATATTTTTATTGGCTCTATATGAAGTGGTTCCTACAAATAAATGGAAAACCTTGATATGTGAAATAATATCAGTATGTGCAATGTATAATGGGGTCTCAGTTCTCCCTGAGGAAGCAAGACAATGACTCTTGAACTGAATCCTGGGTCAGGATGTTTCAAAGTTGAACTGGAGAGGATACCAAACCAGAGTGGAGGTGAGAGGTGTGAAGACAGAAGTAGAAATGAAGAGTCAATAATTGACTTGCTGTTAGGGGTGATGGGGAGGAAGACTCCTGGTATGAGCAACTTGGTGAATAGTGTCACTATTTACTGAGAGGCAACAATCTGAGAGAGTAGATGATGAAATAACTTTGAGCTTTGTTGCGTTCTAACACATCTGAGAGGAGATTCCACTAGCAGTTGGATCCACAGGTCTGAAGCTCATAGAAAGATGGTACTGGAGCTAGAAGTCTTGAGCATAGGGATGCTTTCTAAAGCCTTCTAGTGGATGAGCTCCCTTAGGGAGAGTGTGTGGAGAGAGAAGACGTGAAGACTGGAATGGCCAATGGCTTTGTTAGACTGAAGCATAGTATGGGAGAAAGAGAGCAGGGATTGGAATCGCAAGACCTCTGAATGCCAGGCTGAGGAAATTGGGGTTTGTTTCCTGGGTTGTATGGAACAATAGTCCAGTGTCTTTGTCAAAACTTGGTTTCCGAGGATTCATTTGGGGTGAAAGATAGACAAAAGCCAGATGAACCAATTTGGAAGCAACTGTTGGTGAAATGTACCAAAGATCTGAGTGGAGATGACCCAGATCTTAAGGCTCTGGAGAAGCTGTGGGGTCAGAGACATTCCAGTGGCAGATTCTATAGGACTGAGCACCTGACAGGGTATGGGGGAGAGACTTATGTGACCAAGAAGACATTAAGCACCATTTAGAGGAGAGAATGCTGAATTTGAAAAGATGACTGGTAGGGTAGATGTCAAGTAAGGTTTCAAATTTAAACAGGTTGCATTGGAGGGGAGGGGAGATAGCCCACAGGGTTGGACACCTGACCCCAGCTCTGACCAGAGCCAAAGAGGCTGTCAAGGATGGACATGAAGAATTGGGAGTCATATGAAGTGAGGTGATAGCTGACTCCGTGAGAATATTTCCTCTTAGAGAAATGCCGTCCACACGGAGAACAGGGAATAATATAAGATACACTTAAAAGAGACTCCTAGAAGTGAAGTGCTTTGTGTTTCTATTGTCATTGGATACCCCTGGTCTATACATGAAGTACCAGGAGTTTAAGCAACTTTTTTGGACTTATTGGTAACAATGTTAAATCGAACACAAATCCTGAACTTCTGTATTCTCTCCTTTGCTCATGAGCTTAAAATAATTATTGAAAACAGTATTTTCTAGTTTTTGAAAATGTAATGTTGTAACTCAGGTTTGGCTGTTCAAACAAATTCCCTGATAACACTGGCTGAGGACAGTCTCCCAGCAAGACCAGTTAAAGGCTACCAGTTTCCCACTATGACTTCAGGAATGCATGCACAGTGCCTAATGTATTATTAACCAGAAGGTACTCTGGTTCCTGCTGTTTCACAGAACAAGTATGGCAGCCTGCATTGTTTTCCAAAACACCTTTCAAAACTGACTCTCAGTTTTGCCTTACCTGTGGACATTTAAAAATAACTGAGCTGTTTACTCTGTTTTCATTTCTTGGAGCAAATAAAAGTAAAAAAAGATACTATTAGCATTTGGGTCCTGGAGCCACAGTTGGAGATGCATTTTTTCCCCCTCCTTCCTTCTTGCTGTATTTTTTTTTAATGAAAGGCTGTTATTTTTGTTGATTGGCCAATTAGAGGAGCTGGTGGCTGCTACCTACTTCTAAGACTTGATTCTATTATAAAGCCTCAGAGGCTAATGCTGCTTCAGTCTTGCCCTAAAGAGACATAAAAGGGTACACTTGCAGTTACGTCTCCCGGCAGATGAAGGAGCATAAACCATTGATCACAATGTGAGATGCTGAAAACTGAAAAGGAATCCAATTTATTTTAAATAAAACTACTCTGTTCTCCAGTGACAGATTCCAGAATCAGACAACAGAAAGGAACTGACAGCAGATGTTTTAGAGCCAAGACAGAGAGACTGAGTAATAGTATAGAAAAGAAATTGCTTTGAACCTCACCCCTGCTTTAAATACTTCAAATCAATAGGGTCACAGAGCTCTTTAATAGAGTGATGAGGTCTTGCCCTAGCAGATCTGCACAGTGACAAGTTGATGTGCATCCTAGCGGCAGGGTCATAAAAATGGCAGGCTTCTCCCTGAAAGGGGGCTTTGTGTGAGCGGGGTCCATTGGAGTGACTCCCCTGTATGGCCACTCTCGAAAGCCAGGCCCTAACAGTCTCCATCTAAATGGGACTGACCTCATGAATTACCTCAGGAAACTTAATCTATAAACTGGCTTCTTCTTATGCAGACTGATGAATTCTTGTTTATTCCTAAATGGCTGTCACAAGACCTATTCATCAAACTCTTAAAGGGGGAAGGAGGCTCTCAGAAGCCAGCCTCAAGTGCGGCACCGTTAAATAATCATTAGGCTTCACGGCTGGTCTTGAGACCCACTCCAAATCCACAAAGAGGACTTCTTTTTTATTTTTTAAACTATTCATCAGATCTGCATTGAGATGAGATTCTGACCTGATTAAAAAAAAAAAAAAGAGTGCTTTTTGTCACTATCAGTTTCATGGCTGTGTTCTTTCTCTTTTGAGAGTTGTTTTTTTTTTTTTTAAACAAAAGTAAAAGAAAATAAAGGCAGATGGCCAACTCTTTTCAATATCCGTTTGCTTTATTTGAGCAGTTTAATGTAGTGAAACAGAGTGAAATGTCGCTACTTGCTAAATGGTAAACAACACCATTACCCAGAATTCTGCTGTAGATTGGTACAAAACAGGGTGCTGGTGATTAATTAAACTGTTGTTGTAATTGTAATGCATGATACATAATAGTGTGCCGTGTATTTTAAAAGCAGCAAATTAGCAAATAATAACTTTCCTACATAGCACATCTCCATTGCTTGCTGCTAATGCATAAATAATCAAAAATAAAAGGCTATTATGCAACTACCTAATGAAACGAATGTTTCTGATGTTCACCAATCTGTAAGCATGTGCTACTGAAGCTACACACCGTGGCTCCTGCGGGTCAGATGCCTCTGGAGGCAAGAGGAAGAAGTTTCTCCCCAGTGGACTTTCTACTGTCTACTGAATTATAATCTTCCCCAGCCTCATAACAGTCATACATGCTGTGGTCTGCTCTACATGCATTATGCCTTTGTAGGATACCAGCCTGGGTTATGGAAATGGCTACCCAAATACTTTTTATAGAGGAAGTATGAAATGATAAAGAGCAATTTTCTGATGGCAATAGTCATGTTTTGCCTACTTTTTCACTGTGACAAGTAAAAAAAATGGAATGTAAAAGTAATCATTTCCCTTCCCCAATTCTTTCTACCTGAAATTCTCTAACATTTGGTAGGCAAAGAAAGAGACCCAAAAGAAGGTAATTTAGACCGAATGTATGCTGGCCACTCACTTGGGATGACTGACATAAAAATGCACAGATGGAAAGGGCTCAGGTGATTTCCATGAACAGGAGAAACTTTCAGCACAATGTCTTTTTTCCTTTCCCTTATCTTATATAAGCTGAATGATCAACCTGGGATATTTTTATTTAAATAACTTTATTGAGGTATAATTTACATACTGTAAAATTCACCCATTTGAACTTCACAATTCAGTGATCTTTAATAAACTTACAGAGTTGTGCAGCCATCACCACAGTTCAATTTTAGAACATTTCTATCACTTTCAAAAGATTCCATGTCCCCATTTGCAGTCAGCCCTGTGCCCACCCCAAGATTTAGGCAACCACTAACCTATTTTAGGTCTTTATAGATTTGCCTTTTCTGGAACTTTCATATAAATAAAATCATACAATATGCAGTCTTTTATGTCTGGCTTCTTTAACTTAGCACAATATTTTTGATGTTTACCCATGTTGCAGCATATATCAGTATTTTCATACCTCTTTATGGCTGAATAGTATTCCATCAAATACATACACCACATTACGTTTATCTGTTCACCAACTGATGAACCTTTGGAAATGTTTTCATTTCTCTTGGGTGGATTACTAGTAGTGGAGTTGTTGAGTCATATGGTAAATTGGTTCAATGTGAACTTTTAAAATGATCTCTCTCCATTTGCAAAATGATACTGAATTCCAGGATGAGAGCTGTTAGTAATTTGTACCCTGGTGGGATTGGGAGATACTGGGTCTGCTTGCATTTCCACCATTTCCACCCACGTGACCCCAGCCACAGTCATGCTGCTCACTTTCCCTCCGTCGAATTCCAAAAGGCAAAAGAGAACAATCAATCAGACCTGGTTAACCAGCATTGCTGTTTGGTTGCCTCAGTTAGCAGGTTAGAGACAGATAATATTTTGGCACACTGCTGTAAGCGCCCAGACCAGAGGCAGCACCCTGATGTCTGAAATCGGGGTGTGGAGGTGACGTAGGAGCTGGTGCATCTTGCCTGTTTTGGTCAAGTGCTATTCCAGGAGAAAAGGGTGAGTGAACTGCAGGAACACTTTGCCAACACAGAAGCTCCTTTTATGTGATGCTGGTTGAGTGGGCTTTTCCCTTTCAATCACATAAACATACCCCTGGAGATAAAGTGTCTGGGGCTCCACGTTTCCCACTTCTCTCAACCATTTACTACTGGTGGTGAATAAGGCCTCCACTTGTTTTGGTGCTAGGGATTAGTTTTGGATGCATGGACACCTCTGTGCTTTCTACTCCCAACCTTTGGCTTGGAGTGCTGATGACCACACTTCGTCCCACCTGCACTCTGAAAATAAAAGCAAATGATGACTTCTCTAAGTGTAGCCTAGTAAAACTCTGATCAGTGCTATATAGCAAAATGTAGTTGATTGCTGCCTGGCATGCAAGTAATGCATTTCAACTCTCACCTTCCTCCTTTAATAGTCCAAGTAGTGTATAGTCAATAAGGACTCAGAGTGTGTGTGTGTGTGTGTGTGTGTGTGTGTGTGTGTGTGTGTGTGTGTGTGTATTCTTCCTTCTTTGCTAGGCACAAGATTCTGCTCTCTGCCTCACAGGGGGATTCAGTGGAGCTCAAAGAATTTGCCAAGTGAAACAGGACATCCTGGGAGCCGAAAGTGGTATAAACCCCAGAGAGTGAGCTGCCCAAACTTCTGCGGCATTCAGAAGTTTCATGGAGCATAGACAACTTCTCAAAGGGAGATGAGAAAATTATGTAAAAATAACTCCGTCTGCACAGGGTGTGTGCTGTGAACAGGTTCTGCCCACTTGTATTTGTTTCTTCTCTGAGACAGCATGATTTTTTAAGTTGCATAAGGGCAGGGTTCTGCTTTTACTTACCTAAGATTGCCCATGCTGTGGAGCCGGGATGTGGCAGAGAGAGTATCCCAAGGGGAACACATGCAAATAGAATAGTGCAATTGGACAAGGGCAGGGATACCTAAGTCAAAGCGATGCCAGGTTTGCAGTACATTCCTTACAGGTGTCTTCCTCGTGTAGCCTCAGCAATGTAGCCAAGGACTGGAATGTACTTTGGATGAAAGTTGTGGCAAAAAGCTTAATTTCTTTTATTCTTTTGGTTGCCTGGATCTGAGACTCACATAAATCACTCTAAGGAAAAGGAGACTTATTTTAAGGATAAGTGTGATTAAGAATTAGAAGTGAAAGACCATCCAGAAAAACAATAAGGACCTGTTATTGGCGGCCAGTCTCATCAGTGTCTCTGCATGCCCTGCCCAATCTCCACCCATTGCTGATTGGCCAGTTTCTCCATCTTCCAGGATCGAGTAGGAGAGAGCCTGTATGATTGGCCATGTGGAAAAAATCACCCCTATGGAGTAGAGTGCTTCGCTCCAGGTTACTTCGTAGATTACTTGCCAAAGTGTGAATGATTCTTGCACCACTTTTCATCCTGTACATTCATTGGACATTTCTGCACAAAGGCTGGGCAAGTACTACCTCTGCGAGTTTGGAAAGAAAACTGTTCTTCAGAGAAAGGGAAGTTGAACAAGGTGAGAAGTGTATTAATCAGCTCAGTGTAGAAGTCAAACAAAAGGGGAATGATTCATGTTCTTGCATCAGACAAGTAAACAAACAAAGGCTGATATATAGGAAAGGATTTTGATTGGAATTTGTGGCAGCTATTTATGAATTAATTCAATAAATGTGAACTGGGGTCTTACTTGTGGGTCCTAACTACTAAGAAAGGAGTAGGTCAGCATGAGTGGAGTACCTAGTAGTACAAGGAATTATTTGTTCATCTACAAATGAAAAGCCTGAGGGTCAGAAAATTTGAGACTTCTGGACTTGAACCCATGTTTCTGTGGCTCCAAAGTCCATGCTCTCTATCAGACTGCCTTCCAAAGATGGATATGGCTGGTTTTCTCCATCTAGGAGCTTAAATATGATTGGAAAAATAAAGTTAACTATCAGAAAAGAAGACAGTTACTTCTCCTGAGAATGTATGTGTCAGAAATGTTTTTCATAATAATGTGAATTATTACTATATGTGTGTGTGTATATACACTTTTCACTTTATAAGCATATGGAGCCTAAATCTTCAGTATAGAATGTACAGATCATTTGTTTACAATTTACTTACTAGACATAGTTTATGCATTCGCTTTCTTGGTACAGCTGTAGATGGGCTAGAGCCTCTGACCCAGGTGTCCTCAGCTCTGGTATGGCTTCCATCTAAGCTGCATTGCTTCTGACTCCACAAAGCTCGAAGGACTTACAGTCACATGCTTATTTGTTTAAGAGTCACTTCATTTACCAATGATCGTTGATGGTTTTTATGTGATCTGAATAAGAGTAAAATTCTAATGCCACTCCTTATTAACTTAGCTAATGAGACAATTTCTAATGGTAAAGTGATTCAAACCCCACACTAAAATGACTTTTTAGTTGTTTTTCCTCTTAATTTCAAAAGTTAAAGCTCAAATCAGTTTTTCTAAAGTAGTTCAAAGAACCGGTATTTAGATTTACGCAACTTGTAAAAAATTTTTTTTAAATTTCTTAATATTAAAAAAATGTAGACTAAAAAAACCCTACAAACAATTGATATGAACCCTCAGCAGCATGAACACCTTGTCTGTATCCTCAGATAAGTCTCACAATGCAAGGGCCAGCAGGAACTTCTGACCCCCAACATCTCTGAGCCCTGAAGTCTGGTGGTTGCTCTTCACACCATGGCAGCTGGACTCATCTTGGTCCTGTTCTGTTTGAGAGTCCCTTGCTCATGGTGGATGTGATGACCTGGGTTTCTTCTTTACCAAGTAAATAGCTCACTAAGGATTTAGAGCTATTCTTTTCGTGTTGTTGGTTGATCTGTTTTAGGACTATCTTCACCCACAGGGGGAAGGTGCAATTTGCTTGCCTTTTCTCCTCCGTCTTGTGCTAATCATGGTGCCTCTGTCTGGGAGAATGTTGGAAAGGACTGAGTGCTTTCTTCACATGTCTACATAACCAGTGAACTAATAATCATAAGTGTGCACAGCAAGAAATAAAATATTTTTTCTCACCTAGAAGAAACTGTCCTATATGTGAAGGGCATGTCTCAGACATGTTTTTCCCAAACTCTCAGCATAAAAGTTCCTTGTCTTCTTTTCTAGTGATAATCAATCATAATGTGAGATTCTCCCAAAATTTATGCTTAGTATCTTACTAAAAATCTAGTTAACCCACAAGCTTTTTTCATGTGTTTTCTTTGTTTTGTTTTGTTGTTGGAATAGGTTGATCTCAAGTCCCATTCTATCTCCCAGAACCTTCTGCCCCAAACAGGGCTAATTGTACTAATTTATTTTATAATATTTTATTGGGTTGATATTAATGTTACTTTGATTTATTTTATAAGAATTTTATGACATTAGCGGGTATTACAAATCTGTGAAAAACATTTCATTTGAATTATTTGATCTTCTAAACTCTGAAAGGTAGAATGAAAGTCAAAATGAGCAGGGAATAAAAATAGTCTGCTTTCCTTGGAAACAAGATTTTCCTCTTAGCTATTAGCCGATGATAATTTCCTGTATTCACAGATTTGTTAATGTAACACCTCCATCCCTAAACATTGCATTTATAAAAATTCTACTTTAAATGTATTCCTTTTGACCACTGAAGAATTTTATTAGCATGGTTTCTAAATAACTTTTACTGAACTTTACTGTTCAATACCATCATTTTGATTGCATTTATATGAAACTATCATTTGAAAGAATTAGGATGAGAGTTTCTGAGTTTAAATCCTTTGGAAAGTGAGTGTTGAAGCTAAGATGAAAGTTCAGGTCTCCATTCTGAGTTTAATCCTCTTCTTTTCTAAAAGTCAATGTTATTGAAAAATGGCATCTCAGTGGCAGGGAGTATCTTAACAGTTCTTGGCTCAATCTCAGCCAAGAGCTCAATGTATGGGGGAAGTTATATATATCAGACTTTCTGAGCAGTTATCAAGGGAATAACAGCTTGTGTTCCCATCACATGTGTGCAAACTCATCATTTTTGGTCAAACTTGTAATTCCAGCGTGATTTCCCCTGGACACTCTGGTTCATCTCTCTTTGCTCCCAAATGGTTAGTGTTCAAACACCAAGTAATAAGAATAAGCCAAATATAGTTAGGAAATGAAATTTTCTGTGAAGAAATGTAAAAATCTTGTGCCACTGGAGTCCTTGCCCAAAGGTTTGGCTTATATTGACAGAGTCGATCATACTTTTATTGGTTTCTGCTCCCCTGAAAAGCCTATGAAATATATCTCATGGGACATTAGTTTTCCCCATTCACAATAATTCAGGCATAAGTCAATAAAGTATTTTTCAGGAGGAAGCTGGCTAAGAGGACCACCTCCATAAAGTTCTGCCCAGCTTCCATGATGGAGTCTTTCTGGTCACAGGGCACACAGGTGTAGACTAACAAAGCCTAGTAGGGACACACTTACTTCCCACCAACACAACCCAGTAAACCTGTTGTTTCCTGTAAGTATTTGATTAGAAATAAGAATAATCAAATTGAACCAAAGTAGGAATTTCCATATGATGAATTTTGACCTGTTAAACAATGAAGAATCATTGTAGTATGGCAGGGGAATATTTTGAAATTTTAACTAGTGTATATTTTTATTGTTCACCAGGACACCTTGGCTTCTGAGGTTCAGAATCTTAAGTCTAAAGCAAAGAGGAAGGATTTGTATATTAAAACATAATTGGGGGTGAATAAGTGATGGAGAAAAGCAAGGCTTACCACACACCCTTCTTCCCAACTTCCAAGACTTGAAACCAGTTATCCCAGATTGTGGAAGGAGGAGAACATAAAGGTACAATAAAAAGTAAGGAGATAATGTGCATCCCTGAGAAAGAAGATCTCTCACTCTGGTTCCTCCACCTTTTGAAAGCAGCATTTAGGAAGACTAGATACTGCAGCTGCAAGAGGGAAGATCGAGTGGTTAGTGAAACTGAAAACTTACTTTAATAAAGCACAGCAATCCTTGAGAAATCTATAATCTAACAAATAAATATACAGTATATCTATCTATCTATCTATCTATCATCTATCTATCTATATATCTCAACTGATACAACAAAAATAAACAACTGTTGGTTGAAAATAGCCCTGGAATTTGTTGAGTTGACTAGCTGGACCAACGCTTAGTAGATAGATTAGGATGAAGGATGCAGTATTTAAAAAGAATGATGATGCTTTTAATTGTATTAACTTGAAATGACTCTCTTATACTTCCTGCACCAGTGATTAATTATGCTACCACAGACTAGCTACTAAACATTAGGGGTTTTTTTTTTCCTATTTATTCTTCAACCTCAAACTAACCAAAAAATAAGAAACTTTTGTCAGTTGGAGTTTGTGGGTGTCAGCAGCAGGAAGCAGAATTTGGCTAACTTAAAAAGAAAAAAAAAATTGCAAGATTATGGGAAAGTTTCAGGATCAAGAAGAGGCTGAAAACCAGGCAGAGAAAGGACAGGAGCCAGGCAGCTTCAAGGGACTCAGGATCATCTCTATAGGAATCAGGACAGTCTTCTCCAGGCACTATGGCTGGAATGAGTCACGTCCAAACATATTAATTCCCTGCCATGATTTATATTTTAGGGAAGGAACTTAGGTCATATGCTTGCCACCTGGATAGAAGAAGGGTGGGGTTCCTTGACTGATAGTACCACCAAGCTGTACTCAATGATACAGGGGGAAAGCCCTCAACAGGAAATAGTCCTGGTACACACAGAAGGAAGAATTCGTTTTACAGAGCCAACCAGTAACACAGGTTCCTTGCCTGTTGTATGCCATTCCAACACTTGTGAATAAACAGCAGAGGTACCTCTAATATCTATGCAATAGTTCCACTTATTTCCTTCTGTGTTTTCTGGCTTACAGTTTCCATTTGGATGTCAGAATTGCTCTCAAGTGCCAATTGCCTTTTAGGAGAAGGAACAACTTAACAGATCCTGAGATGCTAAGACTGGCTCTGAGCCAGAGATACTAAGTGCTGAACATTAACAGTTGGCCAGTGACCAGGAGGTCTCCTATATGCAGTCATATATCTCTTCTTAAAAGAGAATGTCCTTCCCAATCAACTTGAAAAACAGCCCCAACACACTCATTATTTAATGTGCTTTTGTAAATATCTTCTGCTGACAGAACCGTTTTCTGTTGTAAAGGAAGCTGCTACCTCTTCATTCATCGCTGAGATCAACCCTAGGAACCTAAGTATTTGGAACCTCTCAGTCATCACAATGCATAATTCAGTTAACCTTACATCTAAAGTAAATGATATATTTTATTTATTAAACTAAGTGATCATTTGCATTCAGAGTCAAAGAATGAGTGATGGGCATTTTTCATTGCAGTCTAAAATTTTCAATTTGTAACAATGACATTCTGACTTAAATAATGCTGAGCATTCTAATGGACTTTCTGCATCAGTATACTGGGTCTTTCAGGCAAACTAAAGAAATACCAACTGCTTTCTTTATAAGTACACTAATCACTCATTTATTTATACTATTTATTAGAAATCAATTATTATAGGATACTGAACACTCAAAGACCAGTTCATTTAAAAGAATCAATTACACAGGGCTTCCCTGGTGGCGCAGTGGTTGACAGTCTGCCTGACGATGCAGGGGACACGGGTTCGTGCCCCGGTCCGGGAAGATCCCACATGCTGCTGAGCGGCTAGGCCTGTGAGCCATGGCGGCTGAGCCTGAGCGTCCGGAGCCTGTGCTCCGCAACAGGAGAGGCCACAACAATGAGAGGCCCACATACTGCAAAAAAAAAAAAAAAAAATCAATTGCACAGTTAGGTTGTATAATGTATCAATTAGTCTAAATGATTTTGGCCTTTTAGAAACTATTTGTAATTTACAAATATATCTCATTAAATTAATAGAAATATTGTTAATAATTCAGCAACCTGCATTTTTATACATATAATTTCTATGATAGCACTAGATATAAATATTGGATATGGGGTTATGGAGAATGCTACAACTCATCACTTTCTACCTACATCATGAAGAGAGTAGCTGGGCTGGGTGGTAGCCCCTGCTATGGGTTTATCCCTTCATGTAATCTAATCTGTCTAATCTGGAGGCAAATAAACCAGAGCAATCGATTTGTCTGGCTGGAACACAGACATGACATACAGACACACACTCAAATGCATGACATACACACATTCACGACACACAAAGAGGCCAGAGGAGTCCACTTCTGATTATCTGTAAATCTAAGCTGGTAAAATTCAGACTATAAAGTCGTTTTCTGTTTGAGTTTCATCTGTGTACTTATTTCACCATGGTATTCTTCATTGTACCTATTCATAGTAGTTGTTCAGTTGTTTTTTCTTTTTAATAAAAGTGTCAATGAAAAAATCCACACAGTTTAATAATGCCATTTTATAATAGTTTCTACTGTGCTTAATATCTGTGTTTTGAAAGAAACAGAAAAAATAATTATTTTATTTTGTTTTGACACTTTTCCTTATTCTGTCCGGTGGAGATATTAATGAGAAATTTATAATCTCAAAGCAGGGGCTGGCACAGAAAAGCAACAGTCCAAAGTCATCCACAAGCTGAGTCATCAGCTGCTGGACATTGGAGAATAAGTTCTCTCCTGATTCAATGCTCAAGAGTCCTGCAATGTCCTACGCTGTTTTTTTCCCTCTAAAAGAAATGCAAAGGGAAATGTAAGCTACAGCCAATTTGTAGGAGAAAATAACACCAGATTTATTCAGTTTATGATAAAAAACACATGTATGTCAAAGACAAATTTCATGCTCAGAATACATGACATTCCTGGTATTTTCCTAAGATATTCTTGTGAAATTCCTGGAATCTTGAATATTTTAACCACTGTAGGGCAGAAGCTACTGTCGACACATGGGCCTTGGATCTAACTACTCCACCTCTTTGACTGGTCTTTAAATTTTCAGGGCTGCGAAGTATTCCAAGAAAACATTTAAATAAATTGTTGGCAATTAGAAAATTGAAATACTAACAGTATTTCAGTTAGTAACAGTTACCCCTGCAACACTACTATTTTTCCAAAGTAAAAACTTGGATTGTTTCAAAATATATCATTTCATCAACCTTATAATCTAGACAGCAGCAGAATTTCATTTTATAACAGTAAAATTGTATGAGGACAAAACAAATCTTAGGTACAAATGTTTATATTCACATACATGTATTTTTAGAATCATTGTCATTCATCATAAACAATTGAATTCCTTTTCTGAAATTCAGTGGAACATTATTTTTCTATTTAAGTGGGTATTTATATTCTGAGTTTTAAGATTTCTTTTTTTTTTTTTTCCAATTTGATAAGGTCAGTTGCTTCTTACGTTTTTCTTCTAAAATAAATAACCAACAGGAATAATAGTGATTTAACATTTCCCTGTGATACCACAGATATGGTTGAATCATGAAATCTTAAAGAGATTTGCCTCATGTCTTAAAGTGTTCCTTCTAGAACCTAGTTTCATGAGATGAAAATTACTTCATTTTTCAATGGGATTAACTTAGAAGGATAACATAGAAAGAAGTTCAGAGGATTGACATTTTGATTGGGAAAATAACCTATCACAAGCTATTTAGATTGACAAAATGGAGAACTTTGGGATGAAATCATGCTCTTTGTAATGCTAGCACAAAGTGATTGGTTACCTTTAGGAATTAAATAAGTAGTTTACTCTTAAACTTTAAAAAAGTAGAAAGAAAGACACTTTCTGTTGAATTAAAGAAATATGGATTGCTGGATCTGCTTCTTTGTCCCTCTGAAATGTTTCTATAATATGAACATTTAGGCTAACCAGAATCTCTCTCTCATTCCAAGAGGAACTTGGCACTGTGACTCCCAGAAGGGGGTTACAATATCCCACCCAATGCATCGAACTCTGAGAGTAAAGGAGCGCTGTTGGGAAGAATAGGAGGTGAGGGCAATGAGAGGGGAGAAAGGAAAGTCAGTCCAAGCTCTTGACCTGTGGGAACTGCGGCCCCTGGAGACCATTTGTGAGATGTGTTCAAGCTCCCCAAATCCTACTAGGGTGCCTGAGTGCCTGGATGCTGACTGCAGTCTGCTAGACTGGGTCAGGGACTAGCTCTTGTTTCCTAAGTGTCGTGTTTAGAGCAAATTTGGTCAGATGGAACTTCAGAAATATGATTATCTGAGTTATCACAGGGAGAGTTTCAATTGAACAGCAAATCTGCAGACAAATCTGTCCATGCCTCTGAAGTCCTTTTGCAGTTCAAAGGCCCTGTGGTTTCCTGCCGAAGACTAGACAGATGGGACTGCTGGGAGAAAATAAATGGTTCCCCGGATTCTGAGTGGACACATTTCACACATCGTAACTAGAACCCAAATTCTTGTGTTTCCCTTGCAGAACACATAAAACAAATAAAATCAATTATTGCATGTAGAAGCTGCATTAAGGTCTACAAGTTCTTTTTTGTATGTGAGATAGAAAAATACAAAGAACTGAAGAATATTTTTCAGTTAAATAATTTTCTATATTTTGAATGAATATGATTCAGACTGAAAACAAAACAAAAGCACTAATTCTTTTAAGGTGGTCAAATTTACTTGACAGCAGTTCTGGTTTTCAAAAGAATGACAAAAATCTTCCTTTTCTTCCTCCGTTCCTGGCTTATGCTTCAGCTCTACTTCCTCAGCATCTCAAATGATGCGGGAAATATGCACCAGCCTTAAGGTTGTCAGATTTAGCAAATAAAAACATAGAATATCCAGGTAAATTTGGATTTTATATCTTAAGATGAATTTTTTTTAGTATAAGCATGTCTTGTGTAATATTGGAGATAGATTTATACTAACATTTTTTTGTTGTTTATCTGAAATTCAAATTTAACTGGGTGTTCTATGTTTTATCTGTCAACCCTAACTGACCTCCCTGTGCTCTGTTTCCATGAGTGGTTGATTTGACAGACAATGTGTTCTATACTGCTTTTCTACCTTTCTGGTCAGAGATCTAGTGCTTTTTTTCAGATCCCCCACCTTCACCAGAGCCACCATGACCTCAAGATGCTCTCAGATGTAAACCATTTTGCTGTTGGTTAAAAATCATAAAAGCCAAAAGAATTTAGGATTCCAGTGATAAACATAAAACAACTCGTTGCCCTGATATCTTGATAAAATTCTGATTGTTTAGAATTACAGATGTCAGCGAAAGAAAAAGAATGTACCAAATCCTCCTCACTAAAGTTGCGCCACTGAAACTCTTGAATTTGAATCCCAACTCTGCCACTTACAAGCTGTATGAGCAGAAGCAAGCTATTTGAAATCTGCATCTCAGCATCCTCACTTTCAATTTGAGGATGATGGTAGATAATAATGATAGCTACCCTGGGAGAAAGATTAAATGAGATAAAACATATATAGTACTTAGCACAGTCATAGTAACAGCTATTTCTAGTACTACTTTTATCATTACTACCTCGACAACTATTGCTGTCATATGGTTATGTACAAGGCATTGTGGCGGATAATACAAAGCAGTTGTTAAAGGGCTTGCAGCCTGTTTTGGAAGTAGCCTAACTCTTTAAGAAATAAAGAACAATACAAGCCAGCAGGTTCTAAGTGTCAGATGAGGGTCACAGATGGATAGACTACAGGCGCTCAGGGGAGGAAGGGATGTTGACCACATCCCTGGAAGCATATGAGGATAGAATAGTTTATGTCCAACCATTTTCCCCTGGGAACTTTCCTCTTAATGGACACCTCCAAACTCAGATAATTGATTACTTGTTATGGTTCTACCAGCTGCCTTAGGTCTTCTCACTATAACAAACAGAAGTGCTCTCTCTAGAATCACCAATAATTTTCTCCAGGTTAAATTCAAAGCCTATTATTTCTTTCCATATCCTTCCAAAAATTTTTCTGACCATCTGTAGGTCATGCATCATTCTTAACATTATTTTTAAAAAATATACAATATGTGTGTACCTGCTCTACTCTCTTCTTTCTACCTTTTGCTTTGGTTGTCAGTTCTGTGCCTTTTCTTTTTTACTCTTTTCTACATTATTTACTTTTTAGTTCCTTCATGCAAATGGTTACTGTTGCTCATTCTATAGAAATATTTTGTCCCTTCTAAAACAATCCCTTCCAATAAATCACTAAAACAGTTCAGTCTCTGTTATCTATACTCATCATAATTACATGCTGTTGAAAGAGGTATATCTGGGTAATGTGGCACATTTGTGAAAATATTGGTGAGTCTGTAATACCAGCAATGAATTCATGAAATTGGAGTCAATGTAAAATTAACATTGGACTGAACAGAGTAAGGCTGACAGATGTCCACTCAAATAAATTAATATTTCCAATTTAATTTAATCATTTTGCAAGTTTCCTGGGCTGACTCATGTGGTTCTCCCCTCTGCCCCACCACCTAAAATATTATTAGGTTGTCACTTCAGTAAACACTGAGAAATGGTAAGCTTTACGTTTTCTTCTTTTTTACAGTGACACCCATTAATCTATTTCTGACACTTTGTGAAACAGGCATGTGCCAGGGACCGTAACAAATAGGACAATAGAAGAAGGTGGAAGATCAAAGGTGGTAGGGAGTCAGAGAAGGAAAATTGTGGGAGTTTTCTAATTTATCAACATAGGAGTCCTGCAATTTTTTTTTTTTTTTTGCGGTACGCGGCCTCTCACTGCTGTGGCCTCTCCTGTTGCGGATCACAGGCTCCGGACGCGCAGGCTCAGCGGCCATGGCTCACGGGCCCAGCCGCTCCGCGGCATGTGGGATCCTCCCAGACCGGGGCACGAACCCACGTCCCTGCATCGGCAGGCGGACTCTCAACCACTGCGCCACCAGGGAAGCCCCTACAATTTGTTTTAATATAATAAGTTATATAGCCTTAAGGATTTTATGGAAAGTAAGATGTTCAGCAAGTGGAGACAAGAACCTTTCCAGAACACCAATTATGTGTCTGGTTCTCTTGTTCAAAAATAACTAAAATGCAACCCCTGCATCCAAGGTCTCACATGCAGCCTGAAAGGATCTGAATGATATTAGACTAACAAATTGGCCTACCTCAGCAAAACGTTTGTTCTTTTACAAAACTAATGCATCAACAGAACTGGTTGGTTTAGGAAACTCTTCAGAAAAAAAAAAAAATTTAAAACCCAACGTGAGAAAAGTGAAGTACGTGTTTCTGCCTGGGGACGAAAGAGGATTTGGACATTAATGAACAATAAAGCAAAACCAACTATCAAGAAATTGATTATTTGTCTTTTGGCACTTAGGGTCTACTTAAAGTCATAGTTTGTAAGCCATTTTCCACATTCATTTTCATATAGAAGTATACTTTTTAATAGGAAAAAAAATCTCTATAATCATACAAAACTGTCATCTGCAGAGAGTTTATTTACATACATGATGACGGGAACAGGATCAGCAGTCAGAGAACATGGGTTTCGGTTCAACTCTACTGCTTTCAAGGTCATCAGTTTTTCCATCTGTTAAAAGGGAATGCTAATACCTTTCAGGATTGTTAAGAGAATTCACTGAGTTTGCCTAATACCTTTGTACCTTGGGATCCATATAGTTGCAAAGAATTAACACCTCAGTTATCCAAATTGTATAAAAATAATTGTTATTACAATAAAGTATACTAATTTTGAAGCAAAAAACAACAAAAAAACTGGTTTTCTTATGTTTGTCATTCAGAAATGCCTGTCAAAGTATATAAAGAATTTAGTTTATCAATTAATTACATACATGTACGTGAGCATCTTGAACATGGCTATCAACAAATATTTGCTAACAGATTTAAGAAGACCCTGATGAATATCAAAATAAAAAATTTTTGAAGATTTTACGTGCATAATATAAAAGAAAAAGGTCCTTCTTACCATTATACTTGAATTACACACCCTTTGTGGTAGGGCAGATTTTGTGCTGATACACCCCAGAATAGGCCTACCTGTCATTTAAGGCCAGTATCCTTTAAGATTTGCGGACGTCCATGACATAGGTGTTAAGTAGTTTTCATTTCACCCCGCTTATAAAGACATTTTCAAAATTGCAAAAAATAATTGATTGAGATCCAATTCATTCTCACCATACTATATCACTAGTGAGAGTCACTATTATTTGTTATTTAATTACTTCATGGGCAAGATTTGTGCAACTGCTTTGTCCCTTTTGTCCCTTTCTTAAGCAATACGCAAAATAAATTACACAGAATGGCTATAGTAGTGATAAATATTCCCATCCATGAAACATTTTGTATTTTATAGTTCTTGTTGGCTATATCTACACAGTGCCAACCATCTAGATAAAAACTTTGAAAGATATTAAATTAAAAATTATTCAGATATTTAGAAATACATTTTATATTTACCTTTATTGGTATCCTTCTTTGTTATGTGTTTTGGGAATGTCTTGGGTAAGAAATGAATTATTTTCCAGCCTACATACAGGTATGTGGGGTGTTGACTTGTTAGAAAATGTTCAAGTGGATAGTTGTTCATACTGATGACTGGAAATCACCAGTAGGATCACTATTACTGTTTTTTTTTGTTTGTTTGTTTTGTTTTTTTCTGGTGCACGGGCCTCTCACTGTTGTGGCCTCTTCCGTTGCGGAGCACAGGCTCCGGACGCGCAGGCTCAGCGGCCATGGCTCACGGGCCCAGCCGCTCCGCGGCACGTGGGATCTTCCCAGACCGGGGCACGAACCCGTGTCCCCTGCAGCGGCAGGTGGACTCGCAACCACTGCGTCACCAGGGAAGCCCTACAGTTTTGATATTTTGTTTGTCATAGATTTTTTTTTGGTATTTATTTTGATGGAAGGGTAGACATATAGATCAATTGAACAGAATTAAGAACTCAGAAATAGACAAACCAGATATGCTCAACTGATTTTTGACAAGGGTGCAATAACAATTCAAGGGAGGAAAGGTTGCCTTTTCAATAAATAGTGCTAGAGCAATTAAACATCATAGGCAAAAATGAACCTCAATCTAAGTTTTACATCTTATGCAACAAAATTACTCAAAATGGAATTGAATACAAAAAAATAAAACTATAAAACTTTTAGAAGGAAACATAGGAGAAATTTTTGGAATCTGAGGCTAGACAGAGTTCTTATACTTGACACTAAAAGCACAATCCAAAACTGAAAATTATTAAAAAATTGGACTTCATCATAATTTATAACTTTTATTCTTTTAAGCCTCCATGAAGAGGATAAAAAGACAGGCTACAGAAAGGGGGGGGGCAGAATATTTGCAAAACACATATCCAACAAAGGACAAGCATCTAGAATATATAAAGAACTCTGAAATTCAACAGTAAAAATAACCCCAAAAAAATCCAATTAAGAAATAGACAAAGGACATGAAGAAAAGTTTTTCTGAAGAGGATATACAGATGGCAAATAAGCAATGAAAAGATGTTAAATATCATTGGCGTTAGAGAAATGCAAACTAAAGCCACTTCACCTGTCAGAATGCCTAAAATGAAAAATAGAGACTAAGCAAAATGCTGGTAAAGAGGGAGAAAATGGATCACTCATACATTGCTGGTGGGAATGTAAAATGGTACAGCCATTCTGGAAAACAGTTTGGTAGTTTCTTAAAGACTTAAACATGCAACTGCCATATGACCCAGCCATTGTAGCTTTGGACATTTATCCCCCTAAAATGAAAACTATGTTCACACAAAAATCTGTACATGATGTTTTATAGGAGCTTGACTGGAAATAGCCCCAAAGTGGAAACAAGCCGGATCCCCCTCAATGAGTGAATGGATAAACACACTGTAGCTCATCCATACTACAGAATACTACTCAGCAAAAAAAAAGGAACAAACTATCAATGCATACAACAACCTGGATAAATCTCCAAAGAATTATGCTCAGTGAAAAAAAAAAAAATCCCCAAGGGTTATATACTGTATGACTCTGTTGATAGAACATTCTCTAAATGACAAAATTGTTAAAACGGAGAAGCCATTTGTGATTGCCGAGAGGGAGAGGAGTGGGTATGACTATAAAAGGGCACATGAGGAACCCTTGTTGTGATGGAAATGCTCTATATCTTGACTGTATCAATGTCAATATTCCTGGTCGTGATTATTACTATAGTTTTGCAAGATGTTACCATCGGGGGAAGCTGTGTAAAGCGAAGTGGTAGGAAATTCTCTTTATATTATTTATTACAGCTGCATGTGAAACTACAATTATCTCAAAATTTAAAAAAAAAAGTTTAATTAGAAACATACTTTAAAAATATATTATACTGAAACATTATTTCTATTGGTTACTGAGTTTGTTGGTGTCCCCTTAAATTTTCTACCTGAGAAGTGTACCTTTCTTACCTCGCTGTAATCTCAGCTCTAGAAGTCAGATTAAAAGAGGGAGAAACTAAAATGAATGGGAGTAGAAAGGAATAGTTAGAAGTTCCTAAGGAGTGCTCTGCTAGCTTACAGTGATAGAAGACTTTAGGATATTTGGGGCAATGAGACAAGAAGGACAGGCTAGAAACCACAAAAGCTTCTAGAAAAGTTTAGAGACGCAGAACTTGGGAACAGAATCTTCCTCTCAGTACTTGGAGGCAGGCACAAAGAGGGGGGATATTATGCAAATACAGATATTTAGAGGAATAAAACAAAACAAGGTATTTGTTGTTCCCCTTTCATCACTCCCTCCCTCCTGCTGTGAATCTTGCCAGGAGGAATCTTAGAATGCTGTCTCGGTATTTGACACAGCGAGTGATCATTGCACAGTGGCCAATTGATTTCTGACTCACTCTTTGCAGATCAGCCCTGCAACTTCATATTCATTCCAAACCTCCAGGAGTTGAGCACAGCAACGACAGAGCCCACCTTCACCGTCGGATAATAAAGTTTAGTCATGCAGCTTAAAATAAAATAAGCAAGAAGCAGATGGCAAAAGGACAGAATGTAGTGTATTTAATCTGTCCATGTTTGCATGGAAGCAATTGTCTTCTTGGCTCCAGAAAAACTGAGCAAGACAAACAATAGAGCTTCTCTTTCCTGGGCACATATGACAACTGTTTACATAGGTGATCTGGAGTTTGGGGTAATTTGCCCCTCAGCTTGCTGAATTCTCTCTTGGAACCAGGAAACTGAGCTGGCCCACTTCTCCCCACAGGCAATCAGTACAGGGGGAGGTTTAGCAGAGCTTGCTCAGTAGACAATGCTGATCAAAATGATAATGCCCAAATGAAACCAATATTGGACCAAGTGGACCTCTCAAGACCTGGGGTGCTCATCTATAATAAAAGAGCTGTCAGACCAAATGCGCAAGTGCTACATGGTTCAGTGTAAATTGTTAGCCAGTCACCACTCTGAAATGCAAGTGGTGAAGTAACATCATGGAGATTTTATTCCAATTTGGCTTATTTAGAATCCCTGCAATGCTGGAGAAAGGCAATGGGAAAAAATGACTTCACTCCTCTGAGGGTGCACTCTGACACAGAAATCTGGAAGGCTGACTTGAGCCCTTTGCTTGGAATTTATTCTTGCTCCAATTCAAATGGTGCCTGAGTACATTTTAATGTCATGTCAATTAAGGCCCATAGCTGACTGCCAGAGTAGAAGTGTCCAATAGAAATCTATGAGCAAGAAGAAAGTAGGATAAACAACAAGGTCCTACTGTATAGCATGGAGAACTGTATTCAGTATCCTATGATAAACCATAATGGAAAAGAATATAAAAATGAATTATATATGTGTAACTGGATCACTTCAGTGTGCAGCAGAAATGGACACAACATTGTAAATCAGCTATACTTCAACTAAAAAAAAAAAAGAATGAGGTAGAGCTGGGCAGTTAGAAAAGAAGACGCTGTGAGGAAATGGGAAGAAATGTTAAAAAGTGAGTGAAAATGAGGTTCAGACCAGCTAGTTTTTCCATTATGTTTAATCAAATTTCAGAGAAAACATTCATAAAACCTGCATGCTTTTAAAAAGAATCCATTCAAATACAAGGAACTTGGGGTTGATCAAGAAGGGAACAGTCAGTAGCTCCAACATCTGATATTGTTCTGCATCTACATCTTTGGAGAGTGTAAGTTTCAAAGAAGGGAAATGCTACGTGACACAATATGCAAAGCCATTCCCCTGATCCACAGAAGCTGGGTTTTGAGCTTAGTCTTCTGGTACATGGACTATGCTTGTTGTTTACTACTGTGAGTCAGGAACCGAATGAGGAAGGCAATAAAGAAGCTGGCTTTCCCTTCTCATTATATTTCTCATTATATTTCTATTCTCAACCATTCCAAGTCTTTACCAAGTCAAGTACTCTACAAAAGCTTCCATTGATTCTCTGAGTTTCTATCCTATAGACCATGTAACACACATCTCAACCCTTAAATTACATGTTTTCATTTTCATCTACCTCACATGTTCATCCTCTTGACCAACTGGGTCTTAGCACTAGCATTAATATGGCTAGCAAAATAGCCAGGTTGCTGTTTTCATAGAACTTACTGTCAGGCAGGAGAGCAGATTTTAATGAAAGTTCCTTAAAAACAAGGACCCTTCCTGGATTCCATGATTTCTCAAAGAGTGTGTTTAAATGGTTTCATCTGAAAATATGTAATCTCAGGAGTGCAATGAACTCATCCAGTATAGTGCCTCCTTAAGCATGTTTTCCTTATAAAAATACAGATGTTGAGCATATCATTTTGATTATTTCCTGAGAGCAAAGTATGAGACTTTTAAAAATGGAGTTATTGTAAAGTATAGTACATCATGGGCAATAAGAAATGAAATTGCCCATGCTATAACAAAAGTAGAGATTGGAACATGCTTCTGACTGTGGTTCTAACCATGTGGACAGAGAAATGGAGAAAGCTGGTCAGCAGAGGGAGGAAATGAAGCAGACACTCAGAGGGACACAGCCATGAGGGATGGTGACCAGCCTTCACTGAGCAGTTTCCCAGTCCAGTGGACTTTCAGTGTTAAACCCAGGAAAGTTCCAGGCAAGCTGGGATGAGTTGGCCACTTTACTAGGAATTCCTGGAAACCAACTTTGTTCTTGCACTTGATTCTATGAGAGTTTCTTCTTTTGGTTTACATTTTTTCTGATTAGGGTTTCTGTCACTTACTTGTAAACCAGAGTCCTACTGAAAAATAATTAGGTTGTATTTTTCACCTTTTAAAGAGTTTCTGAGTCTCACAACAACGCATTAAAACAAAGTAGGTGACATCCCCATTTTAGAGAGGAGAGGATGGACTTGGAATCCTGGGAATATTTATCAAGATCATATGGCAAGGGTTCAGGAGCTTTGTATTTCTAGGAAGCCTCCTTCTCAGTGTGTACGGTTTAAGCATCTTGCAGTAATGGATTCTGTAATTTGTGGGCGATGCACCAGTCAAAACCTGTACTTTTAGTGACTCGTACCCACACCTCTACTTTGCTAAGTCAGTAAAACTCTACCATCATCACCCCTTTTCCTATCTATAGTCTTCATTGCAGCTTCACTGCCTGACAAGTGGGAAAGTAAGAATAACCAAAACTCAGAGATTACCTCCCTTTGGGGCTTTACATACATTATCTAATTTAATCCTGAAGGTTATTGTGTGAAGTAGGCTTTACCATTTCACTTTACAGATAAAGGATCTGAAACTCAGAGATTATTAAGTGGCTTGGTCAATGTTCCACAGCTATTATCCAGTGGAACCATGATTCAGATCAAGAGCTTCTGGCTCCAAACTTCCAGGTATGCAGATGACACTATTTTGGAATATGCAAATTTTTTCACATGAGACTAAAAAGGGGAGTCTGTGCAAACTTTAGGGATGGAGAAAGGCCAGTGAGAACTTCAGGTGACTCTTGATGCCCAGTCTTAGGGCTGTCCTATGCAGTATAATTCTAGGGCTGCTAGAACAGGAGAAGCCCCAAGATATATGGCATTTTCTATTCACGATTTATTTATACTCACTCTGGAATTTTCTCCTTCATGTATTTGAAAGGCTCCCTGAATGAATGTTCCTCAACAGGAAAAAAAAAATTCAAAAAGAAGGAGAAAAAGACATGATCTTTTGTTTAATGTCTATTATTTTTTATGTCATTATGTCATAGTGTTTATTATAAAATCATAATAATTGACATAAAATTATTGAAAATACAGATGGACAAAACAAATTATAAATAGCCATCCTTAATATGCCACCCCCAAATCATACTTGTAACGATTTTGCCATTTATTTTTTCTGGTTAAAATCACATATAACCAAGCACACACGTGCACGGGCACACACACACACTTTTTAACCAAAAATAAAATCGTGTAAAAATGGCTTTGTAACCAATTTATCTCCCTCTTAAAAATAAATTGTGAATATCTGTACATGTCAATGAACAATAATTTTTATTGTTTTTTTCTAATAGCATAGAGCATTAATCTCTACCCATATAGATGTGGGTAGCTACCCAATAGCTATGCTGTTTAACTGTTGTTTCCTCTTCCCCCTCCCCCATCACCAAAATTCAGGCCCATCCATGAGTAATGCAGCATCTGATGAGCTGAAGTATTTAGTAAGCTAATGTTCACTGTCCACAGCAGGAGGTCTGCACAGCTTGGTTGATGAGAAATGAACTGCCTGAAGCAATCTTTTAATGGCAACTAATTTCCCATATTTGATTCTCAGCTTAGCCAACTAATATCTAGTTCAAGCGTGACAAAGCATTCACAGTTCCTTTTGAAAGTTCTCTGAGACGTCAAACAATGTGTTCAGAGCCATCGTGACCTTCTGAGATCTTGTCCTGGCTTTTCCAGACCAAACCTTGATCAGCAGTGGTCAGTGATCTTACAAAAAGAGTTTAAGGGTGAGAGTCTTCATATTGAGAGCTTTCGCTTTTTAATTCCATTTTCAGATAAGTTGGTGATGAAAATTACTGGGCAACAAAGTTTATAAATGTCCATTAAGACTCTTCAGAGAGACCATACATCTAACCCTTAAGAATATTTTCATTTTCTCTGTTTCCTCCAAATGATTTTGCATCAATCAGTTTTTCTTACTCTTAATGCATTCAAGATATCTAATGTGTGTTAAGCCCCTCTATCCTTGCCTTAAATAAATCCTATTACTCTGTGAGTCTATCCCATTACACAGTGATTACTGAATAGAGCTCGACTTAATTGGATATGATCATGTCCTGGTATATAAAATTACCATCCAGTAAAGTTAGTATTTTCAGTTGTCACCAATATCCCTATTTCTGCTCTATTTTACATTTAATTATTTTTCCAAATCTATGGAAGGTTTCATTAACATTTTTTAAAAAATAGCTCTAGGGCTTCCCTGGTAGCACAGTGGTTGGGAGTCCGCCTGCTGATGCAGGGGACGCGGGTTCGTGCCCCAGTCTGGGAAGATCCCACATGCCGCGGAGCAGCTGGGCCCGTGAGCCTTGGCCGCTGGAGAGGCCAAAGCAGTGAGAAGCCCGCGTACTGCAAAAAAAAAAAAAAAAAAAAGCTCTAAATATTTTTAATAATGACAGTATGACTAGATTCTGGGGAGAACATATTCAAAGATCACTTGCTCACAAGTTTTATAGGCAGAGAGGGAGGTAGAGGGTAGCATAGTGAACACTGATGGGCCTGAAATGTAGGTGCATGCCTGTGTGTGCAGTGCACACATGCATGTGTACACACCACACACACACACACACACACACACATACACACACGCTGAAGTTATTTGTGTCATCAAAAGAAAGTGCCACCTCCTGCTCCCCCACCTCCCACCCGTGACCACTATTTCCCATTCCTGGTTTCTGGAAACCAGAAATATGAATATTTTTATTTTGGACCAGATAACCATTTTTCAATCCTAAGATAACCTCACCACTTTATTTACACTTCAGTAAGAATTTCAATCTCAAACGGTACTATAAATCATTCACAAAAGCCCAGTCTGATATAGGCAGCACAGCGAGCCTCATAGAAGGAAAAGAGTCAGGGGGCTGTCAGGAAGCATGGTGGGACGTGGGTCCACAGCCTACACTGACCACATCACGTGCTCCTGTAAATCCTGGGCTGTTCATTCCGGAGAATTAGCCTTCCCAATAAACAAGACTCAAGTGGTTCATTCCATTCCAGCCCTTTAGGAAGGAGTGAGATCATTGTTTGACTGTTTGCCTTAGAGAAATATTGGGACGGAGACTCCTTTGACCCAATATTCCCTTAAATTACCCAGGAAGCAATTTTCCAAGTTGCATACTCACTGATATTAATCCATTGGTGGAGTGGTTGTCTAGCATGGAAACTTCTATTCTTCTATGGAGCCTAAGAAATTCCATCACTTTTCTAGAACATTCTTACCTTGAAGTAGTATAAAACCACATCACACAATGGTTAGGGTAGTAGGTTCTGGAGTCTGGCCGATTTGGCTTTGGATCTCAGCTCTGCCATGTGTTCTTGCTATAACCTTGGACAAGTTATGCAGCCTTTCTAAGTCTCAGTTCTTTAATCAGTAAGATGGGGAAAATAATAACAACCATCACATAAGGCTACATGAAGAATAAATTACATAAAGTATACAAAGTTCTTAGATGAGTGCCTAAGACATAATAAATGATTAACTCTTGCTGTTACTATATTATTATTACTGTTATCATTTTACCTATGTTTTCAAAGCCCAGTCAAGTTAGGAATAATTTCTTTGTTACAGGATTTTAGGTACTTGGTTAGGGCACAGACTCTGATTCCTTAATAGTTCATGTCAATTAGATGTTATTCTCATACCTAATACCCTTCAATAATCAGATTGCAGATACTGAAAGCTTCAGAAAATTTCTACCTTTCTATTTCCTTGTTACTTATTTATTTTGTCTTGTTTTATTTTGTTTTAGGTCGAATTCTAATAAAAGTAAATTAACTATAGTCTTTAGACCTCTGTGCATTTTTTAGCTTATTGATGTTAAGAAGAATGGCTTAAAAAGTGTCAAAGATTGCCGTGAAAAGGGAGGATTGGCATTGAATATTTTAAAAGGTAAGAGTAAAAAAACAGTGGGCAGTAAATGATATTCACAGTCCATAGTGTTGAATTATCACTTAATAAAAAGTCTAATTTTTACCTTGTCGCACTGTCTGATATGGTGGCCATTAGGCTCATGTGACTCTTTACATTTAAATTAAATTATTTTAAATTAAAAAAAAAATTAGTTCCTGAGTTCCCACTAGCTACACTTTAAGTGTTCAACTGTTAAATGGAGCTAGTGGCTACTCTATTGGACTGTGAAGATTATGGGACATTTCTATAAGCACAGAAAGTTCTCCTTGAATGCTTGACTTTCTAGGGTGCAGGGAGGAAAAGGTCAGCTTCTGGGTAGATTGAAGCTAATGTGCAGATCCTTTCCACTCTCCTCTGGGAATCATACTTCCTAGGCTTAAGTGCCATGAAAATATATTCAGTCTTCAATTTTAGAAGACAAATCTGGTTTTGACCCAAACTTTGGACCTTGGACTAGGCTGAGCTCCAAGGTACAAACATGATGTGACAAACAAACATGATGTGTTTTCTGGACATAAACAATTAGTCACTTTCCATCTTTGCTTTTTGAGTAAACATGTACATAAAACCAAGTTGAGTATGCAGATTTCACCTCATTCTATCCTTTGTTAGATCTGGAGAAAGTCAGGGAAACTTGCTTCAAGGGTGGCTCTGTCCAGGATGACTTCAGTTGAGTTGGGTCACCTGTTACCTGGTAGTGAGAGAGATGGGGCCCTGGTGATCAGCCCCCACAAGTGGAGGAGGGAACCACAATCCGACCAACACTAACAGATGAAATAATCCTGCTAGGGTTCACCTTGACCTGGAACAGGCATCAGTACAATGTACTTAATACCAGCACTAGTAATACAAGATGCAATAAATAATAATAATCAGATTCAGTTTCCACATGAACAAAACTATTGTCTCCATTTTGAAGAACTTTGATTCTGTGTTTTTAAGTGACTTGCCTAAATTTGGATATCTGGAATTGACACAGCTACACAGGATTTCAATCAGATTTTCTGATGACAAATCCTGGGCTTTCCTGCATGAACTAGAATATGTTGTAGTTTTAGTAATAAATATAGAATAACTAGTATCTTTGCCAGTGTGGCCAGAGAGTGTATTTTCCTCTTAGGCTAATGACTTATCTTTTATTAGCATGAACATCCCATTCACACATGATTCTAATAAGAATGTCACAAATATGATTATAATTATTATTTTATTTTTACAGACAAGGTTCCATGGGTGCCAAGCAAAAGTGCATTTGCCCTATTATTTCTCAAAAGCTCACCTGGCATATGCCAATCAGGTAATTGCTTGTGCAAATGCATCATTAGGTGCACAATTACCTCATTTGAAACACAAATTCAGGGCTGAGTGGAAACAACCCCTGCATGTACAGTTTCCTGAGTGTACTCATCATTATACCCAATATGGAAAAATTAGCCCTTAAATCCTTTTCCCACCCATGACTTTCTGTTTCCTTCACTGATGGTATCCATTAAAATAAAAAAAAAAAATGATGTGTTTTCTGGACATAAGCAGTTAGTCACTTTCCATCTTTGCTTTCTGAGTAAACATGTACATAAAACCAAGCTGAGTATGCAAACTTCACTTCATTCTATCCGGGCAGGATAGTTCTCCCTTTACCCCAGGCTCCGGATGACATTTCTATTTCATAACTGTTTGCATGGAAATGATAAAGGCTTTATTTTATTTTATTTTATTTTTTATTTCCAAATACATTTGGCAAAATCTTCCAAGCTGTCTCTTTATGGCAGAATATTGTCCCTGGCCCATTTATATGCTAATTGATGAAGTGTTACCTTTTACTGACAAGTATTTACATGTTAATTAACTTTGGGAGGAGGGTTAGAAATACTAGTTTGCCCTGTTTAAAGTGATAAAGGGGATGCTCTTTCCTTTCAAGAAGAGAACAAAGACAGTATCATAAAAGGAAATTATTTAATTACCTCCTCCTAAGAATGAGAAATATGTTTTCCAACCATTCTCTCTGTAAAGGAATTCTCCAGATTGTGACCTGAGGCACAGAAGGAGCAGGGAGTGAACTTTCCTCCTTTTAATCTGAGATCCAGGTGAACACATCTGGTGTGGGGAATCTAGGTCAGTGATAGTGAAGGAGGAAGAAAAAGGAAAAAGCAAGCAAGCTTGGAAATAATATTTTTTTAATGGAGTATTCCTGAGAATAAATGGATTCCATAAATACGGACCCAGCAACAGGCAAAGCAAAATGATTGGTCATAGGAAACCCAGAAAGTAGCACGAGGGTGAAACTCTCTCTGAGCCTACCTGTGTGTCTATCCACATGTACCGTACTCTTTTTCCTCCTAATAAACCCTTTTCTTGCTTCACTACTTTCTGTCTCTATGTGGAAATTCATTTCTACACAGCTGACAGGCCAGGGCCTTGTCACTGGCCACTGGTCCCTGGTGGTCTAGTGGCTAGGATTTAGCACTCTCACTGCCCTGGCCTGACTTCAATCTCTGGCTGGGAACTGAAACCCTGCTTCAAGCCGTTGCAGGCCAAGGCTGTCCGAGATCAGTAGGAGTCAATAATGTTATAAGAACTAAATGAAGAGTACTTTGAATTCAACGAACAAAAGAAATCTCTACTGTAAAGTACAGCAGATCAAATGGGAGTGTTTAATTGAGGCATATTAAAAATTTTAATAGTATATTTGAGCAAAAATTAAATTGTGCAGCACCAAACCAGAGTTGTTTAGGGGGGCACCACTGCAGGAGCTAGGTGTCAACTAAAAATTGGCACTTGCCATCTACCTCTGCAAGACACATCCTGAAAGGAGTTCAAGGTGGAGATCAGGATGAGGCAGTCTGTGTTCTGGGAAAAACGAGCAGAACAGGTCTTCAGATAGTTAGGTATTCTCAGGAGAAGATTTTATGAGCCCAATTCTTGCACCTCCTCATATCTAGAAAAGCACTAAAATCATTAGTGGTGACATCTGTGAAACTGAGCAGGACCATCTGGGGTTCCTGGGCATGGAAAACTTTCTGTGTCCCCCAGTTTTTGTTTGTAGGGAGTAGGCTTCAACCTCCACGACATTCTCTGAGTTCCAAAGGGCAAGTTCAAAGAGTTGCTAATCAGGGAAGGGAGGGGATGCAGAGACAAGAGAGGAGCAGTCAGGAAACAGTAGTGCAGCCTTCGGGCAGGGTCCTGGTTCCACCTCAAGGGATACATATAACTATCTTTGAGCTCTTCTGCAGAACCAAGACCCCCAACAAATGGAAGATGTAAACTACTTGATGAAGGATTCTTCGTTTCAGAGAAAAGGTCACAGTTTGATAACCTTGAGAACCACAGAAACTTATCAGAAGACCACCTGAGACCAGGTTAAAGGAATGCAGGCCCTGTACATACCCTGATCCTTATCAGCAAGCTTGCCCTTGTACCACTGCTATAAAACTCCTCACCAAGTCCCTCCGGGTTGGGACACACAGTTTTGAGGGTGTGAGCCCGCTGTGCCCCCTTTTACCTGGCAAAGCAATAAAACTATTGTCTTCAGGCTTCCCTGGTGGCGCACTGGTTGAGAGTCTGCCTGCTGATGCAGGGGACATGGGTTCGTGCCCCGGTCCGGGAAGATCCCACATGCCGTGGAGCGGCTGGGCCCATGAGCCATGGCCGCTGAGCTTGCACGTCCGGAGCCTGTGCTCCACAACGGGAGAGGCCACAACAGTGAGAGGCCCACATACCACAAAACAAACAAACAAACAAACAAAAAGAACTATTGTCTTCTACTTCACCCAAAACTCTGAGGCGGAGTTTTCGGCATCATCTGCTCCTGGTGAGTAGCGGAAAGCCTTTGCCAAAATATGTGCTTGACTGTGTGCACCCCCTTCACTAAAATCATTCATAACACTGACCTTCCCCCCTGCCTCTTTGGAGCAGTTTCTCAGAGCTATCTGAAATGCTATCTCCTTGGCTATAGTCCTCATTTTGCCCCAAATAAAACTTAACTCTCAAGTTGTGCATTTATTTATTTTCAGTAGACATAAAGGAAAGACTTATAGAGAAGAGGAAAAAGAAAAACAAGAAAATCATTTGACTAATGATAGCTGAAGCCGTTGCTTTATTTGGGAAAGCCTGGTTGGCTGTTTGTGATTGGCCCTCCTTAGGGTTCCATTTCTTAAACTTGAGGCATTACAGACTTAGGTTTTGGTTTGCTTACACCTAATGGCCTACCTGTTTAATTAATTTAACAAGATCAAGAAGTAAAAAAGCATACAAATTTATCCCTGTCACCATGTGAAGGACACTTGGGGGGGCAGTTGATTTAGTAAATTCAGTACTTGTCCCTCTAAGTCTGGTAAACTCATAAATGTCCATGCTTACCCTGATGATATTCATGGACTTTTTCAGAGTTTTAGGTAAACACCAGCTGGTACCCAGGATTGCCTGTCTTTGTTATCTTCTTAAGCAACAAATCCTAGATATTTAAACTCCTCTCTATCTTTAAACTATATCTGACCACTGCTCTCCATTTCTGCTACATTTTTAGATCTTCATCACTTACCCCCTTAATATCACTAAAAATCTCCTACCTGGTTACACTAGTTCCAGCATGGCCAGTCTCCAATTCATCTTCCACACTTCAGCCAGAATGATACACCACATTCTCACCTTGTTGCAGGAAGGGGGACTTCTTCCAGGGCCTGAGAATGGGCTCTTGTCTTACACTTGGAAATGAATTGTCTGAGGAAACACACGTGCTGACAAAGCAAGAGACTTTATGGGAAAGGGGCGCCGGGGCAGAGGGAAGCAGGATAAGGGAACCCAGGAGGACTGCTCTGCCACATGGCTCACAGTCTCAGGTTTTATGGTGATGGGGTTAGTTTCTGGTTGTCTCTGGCCATAACATCTGACTCAGGGTCCTTCCTGGTGGCATGCACATCTCTCAGAGGAGGTGGATTCCAGTGTGAAGGTTTCTGGGAGGTTGGCAGGACATATCGTCTCCTCCCTCTTCGTTGGGACCCTGCCGAATTCTCCCGGTTAGTTTTCGGCAGCAGCACCCTATTCTTTATCAGGACCTCCTGTTGCGAGACAGCTCAGGCAAGCGGTTATCATTGTGCCTGGCCAAGGCAGGCAGTTTCAGTCAATGGTTCCCTAACTTAACTTCACTGACTCATTTATTTACCAGACATTTACTGGGAATCCTCCATGTCATAACCTTAGTGTTAGGTGTGTAAGTTTTACATGACCTCTTACTCTAAGATATTTGAATGGACTCAATACACAAGTTACATACCTCTCTACCTGCTAACTGGTAATGATTTTCATTAAATATAATAAAGTTTAAGAAAACTATGCTCTTAGCTATGAACTTTGGATTAGTGGTACTTTATGTGTTGAGTTCAATAGAGAAGATGGAAATATTTGTAGTTTTCTAGAAATTTAAATATGTAAACTTTACATAATTCTTCTCTAACAGCATAGATCTATCCTACTGATAGAGGTAACTTTAGTGAAGCTACTGCTCAGGAGACATGGAAAACTAGAAGGTTCATTTCATCCTGTGTAACTTCTCTATTCTTCAAAGAGGAAATGGTGAGTGGTATAAGATGGTGAAGTCTGTTTGGGGAGGGAGGTGGGAACTTGTGTACATTAACATATAGAGAGGGAGAAAAGGTAAAGAGAGGGCAAGAAAAGGTCAAGGAATTGTGTGTGTTGTGGGGACAACAGGAATAGTGGAGGGAGAATCAAGGCAGGCTAAAAAGAGAAAAAAGACAAAAGAATTTTCATTTTAAAGCAGAAAAGTGCCCCTGATAGGAACATGAAGTGATATAGAGTAAATACTTTATATCCATTTAAATACATTAAAAATTAAACTTTAGCAAGAGACATCATTTTGCACCTGAAGATAGCATGTTCCCTTTGAAAGACTTTTTGCTGTAATAAGGAAACATGATATGCCTATAGGGTTTTATTTGTAAATCTAAGCATTACATGAAATTTCAAACTTCTGATAAAATGGAAGAGTTTGTATCAGTATTTGGTAGAAAAAGGAGTAATTTTCTGATTGTGCTCTGCACAGAAGAACATTATTGTCCTGTTGATTTTTTTTTTTTTTTCACTTTCACATTTTGTTTGATCTTAAGCCAAAAGAGGAAATAGAGTCTGAGTGCCAGAACTTGGGAGGATAATTAGGGCCTTTCCTCCAACTGGCTGGCTGTAAGCAGGCAGTGAGTGCTCTTTCTCTAGGAAGCATCAATCTGTAAGAAGCGAAAGACCAAATGTTTTTTGTTTTTTTTTTTCTGTTTTTGTGCCAATGTGCCCTAGTTCTAGCAGTATTTATCTTAAAAGGGCTCTTGTCTAGACACAGGTATTCATGATGAAGTGACATAACCATCCCACCCAAGCCTGGGTGAGAGTCATGGGTATATAGAGATTAAATGGTAATTAGCCCTAGTTGAAATTTCGTGAGTGATACGTTGGAAAAATATATTTATACATTATTCAACAAATACTTGATGACACAGTGTTTTAATAACATATGCCAGATTCTGTCCTAGTTGCTGGGAATACATCAATAAACCAAATCATCTGTCCTCATGGAGATTATAGTCTGCTGGAACTATACCTACTTGTTTGATTTTTTTCTTTTTAATCTTGCTTTATTAAATAGAAAGCCTGCTTTTAAATAGAAATGATTACTAGTTACTGGTTATGTTGGGAGGGCAGACAGTAATTTTTCCTTTTTAATAAAGGGTAGAAAAGCCGTGGGACTCCAAAGCCCTAATTAAACCTCACTTCTTGTTATGCATTTGCTGGGAGACAAAATATCAAGGAGAAAATTAAATTCACTTATATTCTGTTTAGACACCCAAATCGAAGAGATAAGAGTAAACATCATAGGAACAGGCTCTTGGGGAAAGTTCTACATTAAAAAAGGAAAAAAAAAATCTTTAATATATGATATTTTATTAAAGTTCTTTTATGATCCACACACACATAAATAGCATATTGGAATCTTCTCATTACTGTTCATTTTTACTTGATAAATTAAATGTAAAAAGGAAAAAATGGTTAACTTTTTCTGAGACTTCAGAAGGTTTTGTACACAAAGGGATAACAACAGTTCACTGTACGTCCAGTCAATAACTATGGTAATTCTTTAGTATGATAAGATGCTGTATGATATGAAATTAATAAACAGTTGTTCTAATTTTTGGTAACATTATTATTTTTAGGTCTCTGTTTCTCAAGGCTTTTATTGTTTAAAATTTTATCTCTCCTTTTGAATACTCGAGTTAATGACTGAAGTGTTCACGTCAGAATTTTCCCCTTTTATGTAGCCCTCTCAAACCCCACTGTTCACATCCACTTGAAACACACATAATTATAAATGATGAGAGCCCAATTATTATCTTCTCTCCACCCCATATCCTCACAGGTGCCTGGCTACTTCAGGAGTGTGAGCTAATCACAGGGAAGATTCATCCTCACTCAGCTGCCTGATTTGATCAACTAAAGAATGAGTCCAACAAAAGTGGTCTCCTTAACGAAACTGATTTTCATTTTTCTTTATTAGTTTATAGAGGATTGAGACTGTGAAAGGACAGAAGAACATAATGAAGAATGACAATTAAAAATCATTTTTCTGACTGTTTATTTTATTTTGACACTTTCTCTTCTTAGAAAACATTAAAAATAAAAATTTAGTTATTTGTGCATTTTCTTTCTTTCTCATTCTCTGTTACTTGTTTTCCCCTGCTTTTACCCTTTACGAAGAGGGAATTAGAAAATCCATGATCTAAGTGCTAAGATGATCTGATAGAACTCCAGTTTTCGGTTGTACTGTGAATAAGAACTATATACAGTTGACCCTTGAACAAAGCAGGGGTTAGGGGCACTGACCTCCTACCCTATTGAAAATCTGAATATAATTTATAGTCGGCCCTCTGTATCCACAGTTCTGCATCCGAGGACTCAACCAACCGAAGATCAGGATTCAACCAACCTGGGACGTGTAGTACTGTAGTATTTACTTTTGAAAAAAAAAATCTGCATATTAAGTGGACCATGCAGTTCAAAGCCATGTTGTTTAAGAGTCAACTCTACTCCATCAAGGAGCTTGACATTGGCTCTATCATCCCAGAAATCCAGGAGAGCCTCTCCACAAGGAAAAACAGAGGGCAGCAAAGTCAGGAAATTATGAGCGTGGGTATAAAATTGTGTAATTGTGTATTTTTGCTCATAATAAGTATAATTATTATAATTTTTGCCTAATTTTTCCCCTTAAACACTATTATTATGTTATTCAAAATTCATTACCTAGTAAAGCTGTAATTCACATTTCTAATTCACCTGATATTTTCCTGGTAACACAGAAGAAAAGAAATTGAGTAAGCTTTCTATTCTCTTAGTGCCAGGATCAAAATAAAGTGATGCTGGAAAGAAAACAAGGACCTTCTGTCAGAAATCTTTACTGCAAGTAATGACAACTGGAGTCCAAGTGACTTTTAAAAAGGGAGTGAGAAAGTGTCTTACACAACTAAGAAGTCCTGAAGTAGACAGGTGAAGATTAATTCCATAGATCAACAATGTCTCCCAAAGAACCCAGTTCTTCCCTTCTCTCCTGTCTTCTCTAGAATCATAAGCTGGCTGTCCACAGCTAGTGGGAACTATTTGATTCTTATTCATATCTAATATGAAGTGACAGTGTATCTTGCAGAAGTTCTCTAAGATCATAAAGAAACTTCTTAACGTAAAATACATAAAAATGTATCTGGGTGTCCGATTCGTCCAATTGGTCATGATTTCTGAACCAATCACCATGGCCAGGAGGATGAAGCCTGCTTATTCATTGGTTGAGCCAATCAGGACCCACACAGGAGGTGGGGGTAGAGTCAGTACATGTATGGGTGAGATATTGATGCCTGAATTATGGAAAACCCAAAGAAAAGGAGACTGGATGTTGGGAGGTACAAAACAGTACATATTCTTCTCAAGGCTGAAAATCAGAAGGCTCAGGCAATTCTCAAAATGTCACAAAATGATAAATAATAATACAATAAGCATTAATTCAATAAGATGTTAAAGCTCTAGTAAAATGAGTTTTACATATGTAAGGTGAATTTTGGCATGAGTTTTACATATGCATGGTGACTGTATTGCATATATTTTTTTATTTTCTGTATATTTTGATTTTTTTTTACCCTCTTAAACTTACCTGACGAGGGAGAGACTGCACCTCGCTGGGCTAGCCAATTCTTAGAAATAGCATTTGATAAGCTCACCGATCCAGAGCCACAATTCATCTACTGCCCCATACACACCAGGGGGCAATATTCCTCTGCCTTTATCATCCCAGGGCCAGGTACCAGGCAACTAAGGACCATACCTCATAGCTTAGACTTCATGGAAATTATTCAAACTAGACAACATTAAACTGTTCACCCCGTCTGACCTTTCCTGAAGAAACGCCAATAAAGGCTCTAGTCTCAGCTGTCCCCATACTTGTTTATCAAATAAATGAATGTAGATTCATTTCACCTGGCAGATAGAAAATGTCTTAGAAATAAATAGAGAAAAATTTGTTTTGGAGTGCCCAGCGCTATGCCATACTTACTATTTTATTCTCACAGCAACCTGAAGTGATAGATGGCATTATCTTAGTTTTGGCAGATGACAAAGCTGAACCTTCACAGATTGTTTAACTTACTTGAGATCACAGTAGGTACCAAGAATATCTGGGTCAACTATTGTGTGTTTTTCCATGGTCCCATTGTCTCTTTCATCAACAGCCTCTGGAACAGTGAAAGTGGGGAATACAAAACATTATATTTCTCCCTTAAAAGAAATAGACAGAAAAGGGATCATCCTGATGAGAAGAAATAAGGGAAAAGACATTTAAACTAGCTCTGAAAATGTAAAGAGATATGTCATTTTTTGTTTACCCTCTGCCTTCATCGTTGATAGGAAACCAGCATAGAATCTAGATCATAGAGGACTTCCTGTATATAGTAGGAAGTTCAATGTTCTCTGATGGCTGGCGTGTTTATTTCTGCAAAGTCAAAGGGACCATCACTATATTGATGCTCAATCAGCGATTTGCTTTTGTTCCATGACAGTGATTTTATTGGGATGGATTTTTTCCAAGTGTGCTTGTAAAAAGTACATGACTGAATGAGGTTCATGGCTACCACTGGGCCTGGCAACATGAGGGGCATTTCCACGACACATGCAAATCAGCATTCACTTGCCCCAGCAGTGCTACTCTGGTGGAGTGTGCAAAGTTCTCTCTGCTTTACGTCTGCTTCAGTCTTTTAAGCAAACTAAAGGATCATTTTTAGCGGGTGCCCTTGTCAGCTGTTTCTCTGAGAATAGAGCCTTTGATAACAACCAGAAAAAAAGTAATTGTGCCACCACCCTGCTTCATTTACATAACTGAGATTGATGAGAAAGGAAAGAAAGTGTTTACAGTGCAGGAAGATAGGAATTTCAGGATTAAGTAGGAAGCAAACTGAAATGAACTGTCTGGGGTAATTATGAAACACATACTTCATATGTTTTCATTAGATATTGCTATTATACTACACAAAGCAAAGGAGTTTGATTAAACTACTGTTCAGTACATAAATGTATGCATAAATTACAGGGAAAATAGTTACTTCATTACATTTCAAGAATTCTTCAGGGACATCGGTAAGTAGAAATTTAGTCATTGGGTATGCTGCATTAGAATAAAACTATGGTCAGGCAAGGAGAGAGGAATCACCAAACAGATATAACAAGTGTGCCCACAAAACATGGCCCATGAAACCTGATGATCATAGATTAAAAAAATAAAAGCCAAGGTGGCAATATGGTACGCAATATAAAAAGCCATAACAACTTCATAGCTATTATTGGTACCTATTGAAAAATAATATCCTTAAAAGAATCTTTATGTAAATTATGTTCACCAATTCTCATCTGCTATTATGATATTTGTACTTAAGTGCCTAAGACAAACTGAATGGTTTCTCATTGTGCCAAGACACCTTTGAGAAAGCCTCAGTGAGTCCCTGTTACTCCTCAGGTAACCAATAGTGAGTTTCACCTTCCCTGGTTAGTCTTTTATCCATTAACCACTCACATTTGCTCCTCTGGAGGCTCTGCCTTAGTCTTATCTTGGAATAGAGTTAAAGGAAAAATGGGTTTCCTCTAGCCCCAGCCATAAGCGTTCTCTCTCCTCCTCAAACACTTACTGCTATTTTCCTTAGTCAGTGACTGTATCAAATTGAGCTGATTTTTTATATTTACTCAACAAATATTCTTTCCACAAATATTTGCCTACTAAGTGAAAGACAGAATGTTTTACTTTCCTAGAGCTGCTGTAAAAAATTACCGCAAACTTGAAAACAAAGAAAATGAGTTGTCTCACAGTTCTGGAGTTCAGAAATCCAAAATCAAGGTGTTGACAGGTTGGTTCCTCCTGGAAACCGTGAGGTAGGAACTGTCCCGTGCCTTTCTCCAAGCTTCACGATACTTCATTCCCTTTGTCTTCTTTTCTGTGCTGTATAAGGACACGCTGATTGGGTTTAGGGCCTACATTAGTCCACTATGATTTCATCTCTTGAATCTTATCTTCACTGTACCTGCAAAGACCCTTATTCCAAAAGAGGTCACATTCTAAGGTGGCCATAAATTTAAGGGAAACACTATTAAATCCACTGCATAGATTAAACTGGATTTGGCTAAAGAAATTATCAGAGCTTTAGGTCACAAGTCTGGGCCTGCTCAGCATCCCACAGATGTCTAGTGTGTTCAGTATGTGTGAACAAAGTCCTGATTGAAGCTTAAGATCAGAGCTTTGGGGCTTCCCTGGTGGCGCAGTGGTTGAGAGTCCGCCTGCCAATGCAGGGGACACAGGTTCGTGCCCCAGTGCGGGAAGATCCCACATGCTGCAGAGCTGGGCCCGTGAGCCACGGCTGCTGATCCTGTGCTCCACAATGGGAGAGGCCACAACAGTGAGAGGCCCGCGTACCGCAAAAAAAAAAAAAATAAAACATCAGAGCTTTGGCCAAATCCCCTGATCTGATAGGATGACTCTAAGCAGTGTCTTCAAACTATGGATAGGAAAATTCTAGGTTTTGCAAGAGGTATCTATGGATAGGGGCAGAACGATTAGGGGATCTCTAGGTAAATGAAATGATACTTCAACTAGAGTGGCTGAGCTTTTTCCTGTTTTATGTATTGAGGTTCAGTGTAAAAATTTATTTGTAAAAGATAATCCACTTCATAAATGATTGAAAATTAGTGACCAAAAGTTCCATTGCCCCAAACACATATTTTCAAGTAAGGAAGCACATTGTAGTTTTCAAAATTTGGCACACAATTAACCCTATCACCTTCCAAGGACCTGAAGGAATGGCTCACAGAGCTGGTGAGTTTCAAGAGGAGAGGTGGCTGTAAGGGAAGGCCTAGACCCAAGGTGCTGCTTCGCCTGGTGACCACTTTTCACCACTGTTTTGAAACCAGCAGCTTCAAATAGGACTGGAGCTATGGGTCATCAATATACTCTGAGAACAGAGCAAAGTATTTTATAAAAGGCTCCTCTCTGAATACTGAGCCTGTGCATCCAGAGCCTGTGCTCCACAATGGGAGAGGCCACAACAGTGAGAGGCCCGCGTACCGCAAAAAAATACTGAGGGATTGAATGTTATCAGCTTAGAGTCAGGCTCATTCATTGTCCTGATACTGGCAAATGCTTAGTAAACGTGAATAGTATTGGGTTGTGAGGAGTAGACTCAGGTTGAGGTATCATGGTGATTATTTAGGGAGGTGGGGAAAGCTCCTTTAACTCCCATTCAGACTTCTCAGCTCTTCAGCAACCCCAAAGCAGTAAGATTGCTGGAGTTATAGAGGCTTTCTGGACTCACATCTGTTTATGAAAAACCCCAAACTCTAAGCTAAGCAAATCTATTTAACTCACTGTAATTATAAATATGAGCTTTTATTATTCAAATGACTTCTTCATATGCCAGGAAAACCACCTTGCAAAGCTTATTAAGAACCACAGAACAGAAATCTTTGTTCTCAGAAATGACAGATGTCTTAAAGAAAAACAAAGCAAAATAATACTATAAAATCCAATCTCTCCCAAATGGCAGCTTTTTATACTAGATGAAGAATAGATATTTGATCTCCAAACCAGTGAGATGTCTGGAATGGAAAAAATGGCCACTTGCTGCTTCAGCTTGATTAATAGGCTTCTACTTCAGTTGGTTTGGGATGCTCATTATGAAGTGTTTCCACCGAGATCATGTGGAGTCAACTCTGACAGCCTCTCTCCTCACTCCCTCCCCCACCCCACCCCACCATCACCACCAAATATAGAGTCATTCTAAAGTCTACATTCTCTGACATTACTTTGATCTTAAGGGCATCCTTAGTCATTCTGAATTCTCATTCTGTAGTTTCTAATTAGTTTTCTTGCATTAATTTAAACATTTCTTTAGACATGGGACTGGAATGGGGGTAAAGTGCATGCCTCCATCAAACATGTCTCATTTCAGACTGAGCTCAACCATGGACACTGGTGGCTTGGTCGGGGGCTGAGTGTCTGAGTGATGACAAGACATATGGGCTTGTTTCAAAAGGTGAGGTGGTGGGATCACTTATTCCCTTTGAGGGACAGTCCAGGTAAGTGGTGAAAGGCACAGGCTCTTGGCAAAATTCTGCTGTCATTTACTAGCTGGTGACCTCAGGCAAGGTCCTGGATTCTCAGTCATAAAAATTACATAGATCAACGTGTATAAAGTATTTGGACCCGTACCTGGCACTTTGTAAGTGTTAGCTATTAAACAAGTCAGACAAGGGCTCCGTCATCATCTTCATGATCAATCAATAAATCCATTGGTTCATTTCAAGTACTGGTATGAAATACATAAGAAACAGGAAAGGGACTAAGGCTCAGCTGGAGAAAAAAAGATTGATGTGAAAGGGTTAGAAAGAAAAGAGTGTAGCTGGAGTGTAGGGGAACGGAAGAGGGTAAGAGATTAGGTGAGGGAGGCAGGTAGTGGTCAGATCATGAGGGGCTCTTGGGTCATGGTAAGGAAATTGGATTTTACCCAAATGTAGTGAGAAGTCACTGGAAATGACATTATGAGATTTATGCTTTAAAACGATCCTTTGTTTGTTGAATGTATATGAGTTGTAGAAGGGCAGAAGCAGAATTATGAAGGCCAGTTAGGGGGTTTGTGTCATGAAAGAGCACAGGGTCTGAAACTGGAAAATCTGTGTTTAATAGCAATGTGGTCATAGGTAGGCTTTTGGAGATTTGCTTTTCTTATTCAGAAACATGAGAAGCAGTTACAATCACCCTGCAGGGTTATTATCAGGATGAAATGAGATGATGTATATGGAAATGTTTGCTGAACC
>NW_006779069.1:583470-586590 GCF_000442215.2 Lipotes vexillifer | reverse complement strand
CTGAACCGCAATGATAAACATCAGTTCTTAAGAATATTTCTACAACTACTACTTAGAATTGTGTTTTTAATGTGTGGTTCTCACACTATGTACATCAGAATTACCTGAGGTACTTATCAAAAGTACAGAGGTTTTAGCTCAGACTTATAAATGTCCACCCACTTTTTCTAGTCACGAATACCATTCTCACTGCGGCTTTGTAGTGTAGTGGTAAGCAGTGTGTAGGCTGGGGCAGGACAGCCTGTTTTCAAATTCTGGTTCTGCTGTGACAGTTTTTTTTAACCTCTCTGTGTCTCAGTTGCCTCTTCTGTAAAATGGGAATGATAAAGCACTTCTTTTATGAGATTTTGGAAAGGCTAGTGATTTAGTACATACATAAATAGAATAGAGATTGAACCACTAAATGAATGTTAACCATTGTTACTTTCCAGGAAAGGTCTGGTAGGGCACAGATGTTAGTGTTGGACAAAAATCATTCAGGACTGATCCCTTGATATGCAAAGACACAGTCCTTCTTTGTGAGGTGCTCACAGTCTCACAGAGGTGACAGACAAGCAGATCAATACATTGCAATGTCATAATTGGCACGCTAAACATTAAAGGAAAGAACTGTAGGTAATAGAAACTTCAGGCTGGTTGGTGAATTTTGGTTTTAATTTGTATTGCATCCTCATCTCTCTTTTTTTTTTTTAAATTTAGGCCTAGTTTATTATTCGTCTATCTTTAGATTTGTTAACTTCAACAACAGTTAAAATACCATTTAAATATTTGCTTCTGAGAAATGAGCCTTGGAAGAAAATGGATTGCAAAAGCTTTACTCCCTTCATTCTTCTCGTAGGCTTCCTCCTAGTTTGTGTTCCAGTAAACATTTATACTTGTAGCTGACTGAATAAGCTTGCTTCAGCTCTAAAGAATTCAATGCAATCTGGCTTTAGATATGGGAACATTAGCAAAGCTGAGACTATGACTATCAATTGGAGTATAAACTGGAGATGGAGAAAGAGTCTCTAAGAGTTTTTGCTTTGGGTGTGGACTTTAAATTTTTCTGTTGATTTTTAAATTTAGTGGTGGATTTTTAATGTGTTCCATGAAATAACTTATTAGGTGCCCGTTGTGGTAGAGGACATGTAAAATTTTATGTGTTTTCCAAGATACGTAGTGTACACAAAAACACTCTATATATATATATATATATATATATATATATATATATATATAGCAAGTGGGCTATGGAGGGGCAAGCGCCGTGAATGCTGTAGGAATTTAGAGAAGGAAAACAGTCAGGAGAAGCTTTATAAAGGATGTGATTCTTGGGCTGAGCCTACAATGAAGGTTAAGAAAAAAATGTGTATTTTTTTTGTTTGTTTTTGCTGTACGTGGGCCTCTCACTGTTGTGGCCTCTCCCATTGCGGAGCACAGGCTCCGGACGTGCAGGCTCAGCGGCCATGGCTCATGGGCCCAGCCGCTCCGTGGCATGTGGGATCTTTCCAGACTGGGGCATGAACCCATGTCCCCTGCATCGGCAGCCGGACTCTCAACCACTGCAGCACCAGGGAAGCCCAAAAATGTGTATTTTGATAAAGAGATATTCTAGAACTTGATAAGGATAGGGTATGTAACCAAAAATAAATCACTTTTCTTAATAAAACCTATCATATATCGAGAGAACATTTCTGAAGTTATAATCTCATCTTGGACAAACCATATTATATACTGTTTTAGTTTTTTAGGTTTTATGGGACCAAAACACATTGGCATCAATAGTGTGCATTATATTACTTGAGGGTTAAATATGGGCCTTACTGTGTCAGTGTCACCTAGGGTGAGCTAAATAAACCTCCCTGACCCTCGTTTTCTGATTTTCACAGTGAGAAGAATGATAGTACTTACCTCATGGATTTTTTTTTTTTTTTGGTGCATGGCATATTTAGACGTAGGATTGGTGGAAGTTGTGGTCATGTTAATCCAAGTGGTTTATATATTTGAGAGCTCTAATTCAAGAGGAGAAATAGATGATGGGTTTTTTTTAAAAAACACTCTTTTTAAAAAAAAAATACCACTAAGGTAAAATTGAGTTTCTGGGGAGCAAATGCCTTCCCAGATTTATACATTGAGTATTCAGCCAAGCTGGAAACATAATGAAGAAAGTTTCCTGTCCTATAGCACCACATTTTCCTTCCAAATGTAGTCCATGGCTATCTAGGTCATGTCTACCTCCTTACTACCAATTAAATCCTTGCTCAGTCTGTTTTTCATCCAAATTTACTGTGGAAGGCTCTTGGAAGTGCCCTTTGAATAACCAAACCCTCTTTGACCTTGTAGAGTATTTGACATAATCATCCATTTCCTCCCTGAAATGCCCTCCAAACTGGGCTTTCTTGAGGTGGAACAGTTGGACTATAGTATTTTTCTTTCTAAAGTTTGGCTGTTCACATACCACTGTCTTTATTGATTGATTGATTGATTGATTGATGTTTTGCCATTTCTGTATGCTGCTTCTACTATGATTTAATCAATATAGTTACATAATCACTTTTTTCAAGCTAAATTAGATCTATTTAACAAAAAGAAACAATGCTAATACTAGAATAGAAAAGCCAGTATCAACTGCCATAAAAAAAGATAACTATTAGGTAAATAGGATTTGAATAAAACAAATTCTTAAATTATAGACACGTTGCTGCTGAAAACTTTGAACCTGAAATCCTCACTCTTTTTGTTACAGAGGGGGGCTAACAATTTTGAAAGAGGTGTTTCAACTCTTAGTGTCTATCAGAAACTTGCTATTTAATGTGATTCCAAGGATGGGAATAGTGTTCTCTCCATATGATTAAATGTTACACAAAACTGAAAACTTTGAACCTGAAATCCTCACTCTTTTTGTTACAGAGGGGGGCTAACAATTTTGAAAGAGGTGTTTCAACTCTTAGTGTCTATCAGAAACTTGCTATTTAATGTGATTCCAAGGATGGGAATAGTGTTCTCTCCATATGATTAAATGTTACACAAAATCAAATTCGTGTACTCTTTCAAATTATATATATATATATATATATATATATATATATATTTTGTGTGTGTGTGTGTGTGTGTGTGTATGTGGTACACGGGTCTCTCTCT
>NW_006779069.1:523184-574909 GCF_000442215.2 Lipotes vexillifer | reverse complement strand
CTGGGGCACGAACCCGTGTCCCCTGCATCGGCAGGCGGACTCTCAACCACTGCGCCAGGGAAGCCCCTGCTCTTTATTTTTAATATGCCAGATTAATTTCAGAGAAATGAGCTATATATAATATTCAGCAGTAAGGTAATTATAAAAGTATGAGAGGTAATTTTCTCCATCTGACCCTTCTTACCCATCATTGCCACCACCCCCAAAACAACTGAGCCTTCCTGTCTTTTCATTTTCAAAACTTAAAATTTATCTTTGTTTTTAATCTTACTTTTACCTTCAAACATTTTAAAATTGTTTTTAAAAACATTTTAAAATTGTTTTCCAAACATTTTATTTCAAAAAATTTCAAACCTACAGAAAAGTAAAATGAATACCCATAAAATATTCACCTGAATTCACTAATTATTAACATTTTCCCACATTTGCTTTATCTCTTTTACATACATTTACTTTGCTGAAATATTTGAATGTAAGTTGCAGACATGCAGACATTATGACCCTTGACCCCTTTATACTTCAACATATATAGTCTTAGAACAAGGACCTTCTCTTACGTAAACACAAAACCATTGTCATACTCCCATATGAACAGTGACAGACCAATATCATCTGATATACAACTGTTCCAAAATGTATCTCAGCTGATACCCCCTGCCCCCCACCCTTGAAGTAGAATCCAATTAAGGAACATACTTGGCATTTATTTGTCATGTATCTTTGTTTCCTTTAATATAATAATGGCCCCCTTGTCTTTTTATTTGTTTTTCATGACATTAATATTTTTGATGAATGTAGGTTAATTGGTGTGTAGAATGCCTTTAAATCTAGATTAGTCCAATAATTTCCCTCATTACTGCATTCGAGTTAAACATTTTGGCAGGAATATTAGATTTGGGCTGTCTTGGACTTTGCATTGCATCCCACCAGGAGGCATATGATGTCTGTTTCTGTCACTCTTGGTGATGCTAACTTGGATTATCTGGTTAAGGCATACCTCCCAGCTCTCTCTTTGTAACCAAGAAGTAGTCTTGTGATATTTTGAAATGAGTCCTGTCCCCAGTCCCGAACAGTGCCTTCAAAAAATGGCAGAAACCACGGCAGAGAGGTTCAGGGAGGGAACAGAAAGGAACTATAAGAACCCGGGCCATGAAAGTCTAACAGATTTCCTGGTCATTGAGCAGACTTGGAAGGATGGATTCTATGAGCAACAAAGCCACCCACTCTCCAAAATACTACCCAGGCTTGGGAAGGTCTCATCTCATTGGTGGCCATAATAGAAGGAAGGACAGAAGTTTTTCCTAAAGTTTCATGACTTTTAAGCTCTCAGAACTCTTGTATATACTTAGGAAAGAGGAGGAACACTGAAAATATTACTGAGATTGAACTTTCTAGCAGCTAGGAGAGACAGGAAAATAAAGACATAGGATGTTTCTTTGTCTCACTGCTGTGAAGTAAATTCATTCCTATTCCCAAAATGATTTATTGTTTGCATGTGTATATGTGTGTGTTTACTGAAATGGTATCATATTCTAAATATTTACTAAATGGCATAACATTTTCTTTTATGACTAATTTTTCTCATTTTACAAAATATATTGAACATCTTGGATTTTTTGAACACCTGCATAGTATTTTATTTTATGGATATATGTTATCTTTTTTCTTGATAAGGTGCTATTATGATAAATAAGTACTAAGATAGCAATGGAGTATTACATAGATTTTTTAGAAGCAGACTTGCAGCTGATTGTGCTGCTCTAAGAAAGTTTTAACTCTAAGAAACTTTGCATTCATGTTTTTCATAAGGAAAATAATTATACAGTGTTTTTTGTATTTTTACAACATTGACAGATGGTGTGTGAACAGCCTGGGAGGAGGAAAAGTGACCCAGCTTGCTTCTGCAGTGTTAGAAAAGATATCAAAGCAAGAGGCAGACACTCCCAGGGCCAAAGACTGTTTTCTTTTTCACTCATCTCTTTCAAATTGATCACAAATTGCTTTATTGCATTCTACTGTGTCAAAGTAATTCCTTTTTAGCTTCATATTGAAGAAATGTCTTAGCCTATGATAAGATGATTTCCTCAGTTCATGAGGCTGAGAATAACTGGTAATAAAAATTGTTCAGAAATATGTCATAGTCATCATAACAATATATGGAAATACAGAATATTTACTATTCAATATGAAAAGGCAAAAGTAAACATTCCAATGAGAATTATCTTGTGGGATGCAGAAAATACATGCGCAAGAAGTTAGGGAAATTTTTTATGTGATCCCTCACCACCCCCTGAATGTACACTGGAACTCCACTGCTTTGCACAATGCCAGATTTAAGTTGTCATTAATTAAACAACAATATAAAGAATATTCTGTATTGCCAGTGCAAATTATTTTGTCCATTTTTCCTGTTGGTTTAGCATATCTGTATAAACAGTTAGCCTCTAAGGTAGAAACTCTGACAATTTGCAAACATTCTTGAAAATAAAAATGTTTTCTAAAGCATTGAAAATGGTTTATACCTCATGGGATGAGAGGGTGGAGGAATATGAATGATAAGTAGCCCATATACTTAACTTCTTTTTCAAATATCTCAGATCCTAAAGAGAAGGTAAACATGGATAACAGCAACAATTGAAAAGTGTTATGTAATAGAAAGAGTACAAAAATTAAAGTCAGAACATTTGAGTTTGGGTTCTAATTATTTCATTAACTATGTGACTTTGGGCAAGTCACTTTCAGCATCATTATTTGATAAAAAGTGTGTATGGGGGAAGTGTGGACTAGATAATTGTCAAAGTCTTAGTGATTATTTTGCTTCTCCTGGCAACAAGCTTTGCATAAAAGTAACGTGTTTAAAATAATGTAATGTGATTTGGTGCTCCAAAAACTTCTCTAGTACCATGTAGCTGTCTTTTATTTATTTAAAAAAAAAAATTTATTTATTTATTTGGTTGCGTTGGGTCTTAGTTGTGGCATGTGGGCTCCTCAGTTGTGGCATGTGAACTCTTAGTTGTGGCATGCATGTGGGGTATAATTACCTGACGAGGGATCAAACCCAGGCACCCTGAATTAGAAGCACAGAGTCTTAACCACTGCACCACCAGGGAAGTCCCTATTTTTTATTTATTGATAGCATATTCTGGAAAATAGAGTATGTTTATTTCCATGGTATAAGTGATGAAATAATAATATTCATAAACTTTAATGTTTTCTCTGAAAGATCTGTATATTACAAATATATAACTACAAGCCAGACTCTGAATATTGATTTCTTTTATTCACAAATATTCAGTTAGCTCATACTAGAAAGGAACTAACATGAACTGAGTACTTACTATGTTAGGAATTTGGAAAGCAAGGATTCTGGAGTCAAAACTGATTGAATTTTAATCCTGCTGCTATCAATTTTTAGCTGTGACCTTGGAAAACTTATGTGATCTTTGGGTGTCAGAAGTTTGTGGAGAAAGCCTCAATTCCTTGAAGGTGAAATATATCTATTTAAACACACTTCAGTGTTTCCTTTTCTGGTGCATGTGCTATATAATATTACTTATGAACCTGGATTATAGTGAAAATTATCAAGTAAAATTTTGTTTATAATAAACAGAATACATATTAAACTTATATTTATAAATTATCTAAGTTGATGGCAGAAAAAGTCACTAGCTAACATGTTGAGCATACATTTGGACTAGGATGGTGCTTAGAAGGGAAAGATATCTGAAATGAGAACCAATTCTCAAGGTAGGAAATCTTTATGGAGGCCCTGAAAATAGATGCTGGATAGACAGGCCATTTAACCTGAAATCTCACTGAGAAAAGAGTCTAGGATCATATTACCGAAACCTGGAGTAGCCACCTAAAAAGATAGTAGCTTCGAAGACCTCTGCTCCTGGGAATCTCATGGAAAGCATTCTGAAATCTAACAAACTATTTAATCTTATGTTGAAATGTAAAATGGGAAAAATAATAGAATCACCTCCATCGGGTTTTGAATGAGTTAAATGAAATAATATATGAGCAACTGAAATATAACTTAGTTACCTTGAGACCAGTCTGCTTTGTCAAACATTCTAAAGGAAAACAAATATGAGTTCATACAAAAATCTCTGAAAAATCATGAATATGTTCTCTGAAAATCTCTTGGGAACACTAGGGAGAAGGTTAGACAGTATGCCACACAGAAAAAAAAAGTCATCTTCATCTGTCTTTCTCCCCAAAGCCAAACCTCCCAGGGCAGCTGCTCCAATATTTCCTGATTCTCCATACACACTCTTGTTAATGCTACTCTTTCCTTCCTTCGTCTTGGTGCTTCTTCCCTTCTTCTCCTTGCCTGCTCTGGCCCACTCATTATCACGTAATACCATCTGGTCTCAGTTCCTTCCAACTGAACTTCAAATGAATATGTTTAGTCCTAATGATCTCCTCCAATCCCATGACCTTGTATAACATTATTTAACATCTATATGCTAATGGCCACCAAATTACCACATTCAGTAAGTATCTACAGCATCTGACAGTCACTATAGACTCTTAAACCAACTATTAACTTAAATGTTATCTCCAATTGACAGGCCAAAAATGTAGCTCTTGATTCACCTCATCCCAAATGTTTTCTTCTCTCATTCTTCCCTATATCGACAAGGCATCATCATTTATCTACTTTCTGAAAGGGAAGAGTTGATTTATCCTTTCCCTTAAAACTTACACTGATTCTGTCAACAGGCTTTCATTTCTAACTCAGAACACGTGGCAAATCTATCCACTTCCATCATCCTAGATACAGACATAATCACTTCTCAAACTGGCTCTCCTCCGTTTAAGCCTCCTCCATGCTGTTTCCCTTATTTTTCTCTTCTTAAAGGAGGTTCAAGAATCACATGTATTTCAATGACCTCTTGGATTTGAGGTGGAATCTAAGTCTGTTCAGCAGCACTTTGCTGTGAATTGTTCATAATCTGACTTGAGAAGTTTCTGATTTTTAAAACTGTACTCTACTATACCTTGCCAGAGGACAGATTGAAGAAATCACTTAAATACTCATGTAAAACACTTGTCCCCTTTATGGGGATGTGCAGTGATGAGCTCCACATGTGAATTCTAGAACCTCCTCACAATACTATAAACTGGTATTTATACCAGTAACTGGCAATCCACTACAAAGACAAATCTCTTTGCGGCCTTGAGCCTCAGAATCATTTTTTTTTTGATGGAACATGGTGAACCTCACCTAGCCTCCATCAATCCCCAAATGGCAATGTTAATTATCCTGCCAGAATTTCTGTTCTTTGATCTGACTACAATTCTGCAGTTCTAACTACAATTCTACAATCCCTAGCACAGGTTTCCCACCAGTTTCTCGTTTTGGGTAGCAAGTAGTCTCAACACACTCCGAAGTCTGACTAATTTCTTGTCCAGGCTGAGGCAGATATGATTAGACAAGTACACACCCATTGCCTCAAATTCATTTATTCTGTCTCTTCGAGTATCACCTTGAAGAGCCATCCCTTCCGCAATTCTTGCATCAGCCTCTTACTTAGTCTTCCTTTATCCATTATTGCCCCCATCAACCTCTTGTACACCTTATACTATGATCTTTTCAAGCCTTAAAAGTGATCATGTCTCTTACTTGCTTGAACACTTTAAATATTTCCCTTTGTTAGAAGTTAGAATAAAGACCGAAAACTTTAATATGGCCTTTAAGTAGGGTAATAATATAATTTCCTCAGCACAATGGAGTGCATTTATAAGTGAAAGGGTATGTTATTATTACATTAGACAGTAGGCATAAATTGAGACTGTCTTAGACTTTCTAGGGCATAAGTCATCCTACTCTAAGCCTCTGCTTTTGCTTATCCCTGCCTCTTTTTCCAGCCTCATGTCTCACTTGCTCTTGCTTTCTACACTCAGCCATATTAGGCTACTCTCAAATTCTCAAATGTGCTGTGCCATTTTAGCTGTAGAAGCACTTTTTCTTCTAACTGGACTGTTCTTCATTCACCCCAGCCCCACCCTTCTCTTTGCATAGTTAATTACCTTTCTTAAGTGAAATCCTATTCTAATATAGCATCAGCTAACGATCATTCCTCAGCAAACTTCATCCTTCCTGCATCCTTTAGCTAGTTCCGTCATTCTGCACTCACCAGGTACCTCACCGACAATGGACTCACATTCCTCTAAAGCTCATATTTATTATTGTGATGATTTCATCATGTTTGTCTCTGCCCATGCAACAGAAGGCATGACACTATTTTATCTCTGCATCTAGTAAGGTGCCTGAATTTCTGTACATAGAAAGTGCCTGATATGTTATAATGCCCACTTCATCAATAACAGTTGATTAAATTAATTAACACTGCCCTTAACACTCACAGAGTTTACATAGGAGACCTAAGGCATATATACAGAACGCAAGAATAATTACCATATATACGTGACTTTTTAGAGCATGTTTTGATTTCTTTTAAAAAAAATGTTGAATTCAAGAAATCTTAGGCCCTTATCTACATCTCTTATGTAGCCATTTAAATTTCTCCCACTTTTAGGAGAAAAATGTTAGGTTTGAATAAAATGATATAATCATTATGGGAATTAAAGACTCATGATTCAGTAACTATATTCCACATTCATGAAATGAACGGTCTATAGTATATCCAATATTTTAATTTCAGAAACATTCACACTCAATACTGATCATCAGTCTACTCAATAGTTCAGTGATCCATGTTGACTGTGATGACAGCTGAAATCCATTGATTGGGTATGTCCGACACAGGCAGAGTTGCCATTGGGAAAAGCATTTTGAAGGAAGCAAGACCAAGCTTAGACCAATTTGTGAAATAACTGTCAGTTCTCACATGAGCCCCTCGTGGTCTTGTACCCTCAGACAATTCCTCCAATTCAAGTGCCAAGTTCTCTAGATGTGCCCCATCCTAACCAAAACCTATTTTCAGAAAATGATCGGTTATATACACTGCAGGGAGAATTCTAACTTCATTTATAGAAACTTCAGAATTTTAAGCATCATCTCTTAATATGCTAAAGGAATATTAGGGGATTTGACATGGGGCTTATGGACCACCCTAAGCAACTTCAAAATAAAACCTATTGAGCACTGTGATAAAGAATTAGTCTCACTATCCAGGAAAGGTTACTTTACATTAGTAATTTCACACTCATGTTTAGAATACGTCATCCATTTCTTCTTAAGATTTCAAGAATCTCTTAGTTTTAAAAATCTTTTTTTTTTTCTGCCTGAAGAAGAATGGATAAGTTAAACGTGAAATTTAGTATCAAATAGTGGTTAACCAATATTGTTTTTAGAGCAAGATCTTACAAAAGAAAATTTCAAGAAAAATCTTCAGTTGACACAAATCTGTTTTTAATAGTTTAATGGTTACCATCCCTAATTATTCTCTTAGGATTTGTTACCCTCAAACTACACAAAGTCAGTCTTAGTATAGGCCATTTGATGAGAGAGAAAGAGAGAGAGAGAGGAGTCATATGATCTTCCTATCATTCTCTCTCTCTGTCATAATACACACACACACACACACACACACACACACACACACACACTCCCACAAACACTCAGACAGGCACACGCACTGCCATCTCCTATTACATCAGGTATGGGCCTAGTCTTTAGCACATAACTCAGTGGAAGAGATAATTAGCTAGGTAGAGATTAATAAGAAATAAATCATGGAGATTCTATCACACTTTGTCATAGTAAATAGAGGTTGTCAGAAATGTCTGGAAATAAGGAAAATTTTATTGACAAAATATAATTTGTATTTTCTAGACTTTTAAGATCCCTATAGAGACCTACAGAGAGTCTTTTACTTTTATAGTCAATACGCTTTCTCATGTTAAGCATGAAAAGAACATAATAAATGGCACAAAAACCTTGCAGTATTAGAATATTGGTTATGAAGAAAAGTAAAAGGAACATAATATGTTTCATCTTAGAAATGTAATGAGAATTCAAAGACAAAATGAGTAAAATAATACAAAATAAAATAAAATAATAGAATGAGTTGAGAAGGAGATTGAAGAGACAAGAAAATAAATTATATAAAACTAAGGAGAAAAGCAAAGACAGGGAGAGAGAGAGGGAAGGAAGGAGGGAGGGAGAGAGGGAGGGAGGGCAGGGAGGGAAAAAAGGAAAGAAGGAAGGAAGGAAGGTAGGAAGGAAGGTAGGAAGGGGTAAGCAGGCAAGATAAATTGATTCATGAAAAAAATTTTCAATTTACTAACATTAACTCACGATAATTACAATGAATACAAAGGAAAAAAGGCAAAGGGATTAAAGCAATTACAGTAGAGATAAAAGACATGATAGGAAAAGAGAATTCAACTTAATGTATCATCATTGCTACCTTCAAACTGAATAACCCAATAAACTGAGCAGTAAAAATGTATACAAAGTTAAAATGAAGGATGATTTCCCCAGAGATGAAGAGATACATTGAATCTACATAGTGAAAACTCCTCTGCATCTCAGGAACTGAAAAATCATACAGAACCACATCTCAGTTAGTTAAAATGAATGGCAAAAATTGGGAAATAACTTTGCAGGCATCCATAAAAATTCATTACCTAAGGGGGGAAAATCAGACTAATTTTGGATTTCTACACAACAGTCAATACTAGAATGTGATAGAGTAATGTTTAGAAAATTTCAGGGAAAATAAAATATGACTGAAAGATATTAGCCTAGATGTAATGTGACTATAGAGACAATAGGCAGATATTTTGCAACATACAGGGACTCAGAAAAAGAGAAAAAAATGGACTCCTCTTGAAAAAAAAAAAAAAAAAAAGACCCCCCGCCCCCATATATTCAAGCCACACAAAAGATAAAAAAAATAAAAGAATTCAAACATGTTAAAACTGGTAAAAGAACTGTAACTGTTTATAATTATTAGAGACTAAAGTATGTGATTAAAATAATTATTAAATAATTACTTATAAAACTACATTAATGATATATCAATAATAGAATGTGTAATTATGAAAATTAGTAAAAGTGTAAAATTATTAATATAAATATAATACTCCAACTGTCCAAAATCAGGAAGTGGAGAATTGGGAAGAAAATCTAAGATTGTTTCACATATGCCATAGTAGGAGATAAGATGTAATGTGCAAGTAAGAGAATGATCCCAATAGCTTGATGATTTTCATAATATTTTTTTTTTTGAAAGCATATAGGGCCTTTTGGGAAGCAGTTTCCCTTGTGACTGAAAATATTTCATGTAAATTTTAGCATTACTGTAATATTTACTTGAGCTTCATTTTTTTCCCTATTAAACTCATGTAATATTAATTTTAATGATTTTTCAATTTACAGGTAGCATACATAATTTTATCTCATTTTTTAAAAATATGTTTTCCTAACTGACTATTATTTCTTTGGTGCATGTGATTATTCAATGTTAACTATTATTATTTCTGGGTGGTGAGATTTTGTGTAATTCTTTATAATTTTTAGTTAACAGTTTATAGTTATGGTTTATAATATTGTTTGAATTTTTAATAATAAACATGTAACATCTTTTAAAAATACAATCAAGTAATTCATCTAAAAATAACAAAAAAGAAAGTTAAAATACCTCAGTAATTTATTAGTGTGTGTCCTTTCATTTTTAGAAGGTCAGAGTAACTCTTTCTATTTCTTCATTTTCTTCACTTGTGGCTTAAAGATTTATGAATAAAAAGTCTATTGAAATTCTTCTTTGCCAAAGATTAATTTAATAGTTGGTAATTTTTACATTCACAATGTTGCTCATATTTACATAGAGTTCATTCTCATAATTCTTATTTCCATTTCTTTTTTGTTTCTCTAATAGTACAAAAGCATTTTCTTAAATTATAAAGTAAAAAAAAGCATACACTCTTCATATATACAATTTAAAGAAAAATAAAACCAATATCCAGGTGCTGATCACCTAGTTTATGAAACAGAATTTTTCCAGTTGTTTTGAAGTCCATCCCCACCTCCAAATTTTTTTTTCTGTCTTTCTTACCTCATTGTTCATTCTTTGCTCTTTCTCTCCCTTAAAAGAGGACATTTTTATAAGTATCTTCTTGTTTTGCTTTATGGAATCTCCATTTATATATGTATGTATCCAAAACAAAATACTATTTAATTTGACCTATTTTGATTTTTATATAAATTAAATCATTATACGTACTTATTCATTCTTCTATAATGCTATATTTTTAATATGTATTCATGCTATGCATTTGTTTATAGTTCATATTTTTCACCACTATATACTATTTGTATTAGAGTTCTCCAGAGAAACAGATATGATAGAATATATATAGATATAATAAAAAGAGATTTAATTTTAGACATAGGCTCACATGACTATAGAGGCTGAGAAGTCCCATGATCTGCTGTCTGTAAACTGGAGGCCCAGGAGAGCCAGTGGTGTAGTTCCAGTCCAAACCCCAGGGGAGCCAATGATGTAAGTACCAGTTGGAGTCCAAAGGCCTAAGAACCAGGGGCAATGGTGTAAATCCTGGACATCCTGTAGCACCAATGCCCACAGACAGGAGAAGGAGGATGTCCTGCCTCAAGCAGAGAGCAAATTCACCCTTTGTCTGCCTTTTTGCTCTCTTCAGGCCCTCAGCAGATTGGATGATGCCCACCTGCACTGGAGTTCTTGGAATGCCAATTGGATGTTAGAACTTCTCCATTTATCTTCATATCTCTCAATCTCTTTTTTATATTTTCCATCTCCTTGTTTTACTGTGTTAAAACCTATGTAGTTTATTGAGTTAAATATTCTGTTACAAATTATGTTTTCACCCCTGTCCAGGCTTCTTTTCAACCTACTCATTGAATTTTAGATTTCTGTTTTTAAGTTTAATTTATAGACTTTTCTATGGATATTTTACAAATCTAAGTGGTCATTTAAAAATATTATTGTTCAGTGCTCCTATGTGTGACCTCTATTTCACATTTTTAAACGCTAATAGCAGAGAGGATTTTTAGCTGTCTGCAGACGATACGTTATAAGACTTCATTCCCTTGAGTGTTTTTATCTTTACTGATTACAGCTCATGTTCCTTAGAATTTTATCTGTGGGCATACTTTGATTCTGGATTGAGGTACACAGTGTGAATTTATTTATTTATTTATTTATTTGAGGATTTATAGCTTACATTTTGAAGGCCTGGGATTCCAGGAAGCTAGTTGTGCAGGTAACGTGAATTTAAATAATTAAAATACATAAAAACCAGGACTTCCCTGGTGGCACAGTGGTTAGGAATCCATCTTCCAATGCTGGGGACAAAGGTTCAAGCCCTGGTCTGGGAAGATCCCACATGTAGTGAGGCAACTAAGCCCGTCCACCACAACTGTTGAACCTGCGTTCTAAAGCCCGTGAGCCACAACTGCTGAGCCTGTGTGTCACAACTACTGAAGCCCTCGCACCTGGAGCTCATGCTCTGCAACAAGAGAAGCTACTGCAATGAGAGGCCCGTGCACCACAACGAAGAGTAACCCCCACTCACCACAACTAGAGAAAGCCCGTGCACAGCAATGAAGACCCAATGCAGCCAAACATAAATAATAAATAAATAAATTTTAAAATAAAATAGAATACATAAAAACCAACTTGTATTTACAAATCCTCAAGTACTATATTTTTTCTATCATCTTTCATAGGAAAGATTTCTGCTGTTTCTTCTGTGTAATTAGTTTATTTTTAATTTGTCCTTCTACTAAGGGTAGAACAATTTAGGATTCTTGCTTTGTTTCCTATCAAACTGTCCTTGGATGGCTCTAAGACTTTTCTACAGTCTGCATCAGACACTGTAAACAATGCAAATAGTCATCCTTTGTGTACTGGATAAATCAATGATAGTATATTTATATAATTGATCCTATACATCAATAGAATAAATAAACTATTGCTAGTTGCTATCATATGAATGTCTTTCAAATGAAACATTTTTTAAAGAGAAGCCATTCGCAGAAATATATGTGTACTATCTATTTTTATGGGCAAAACTAATCTATAGTTGCAAAGTCAGATGGCCACCCTTTAAGGGAGTTGGTAACTGGAGATGAGGGGAATGGGGTGGGGGCTGGTAATATTTTGTTGCTTGTTTACAAAGGTTGTACACATGTTACATGGGTGGAGTTACATAGGTATGTGCTCACTTTGTGAAAATTCATTGAACTGAACACCTGTGATGTGTTTGCTTTTTTGTATGTGTATTATAGTTCAGTAAAAAGTTTGCTAAAAATGTTTTTGCTCCAAAGCCACTTACTGCATAGCCCATCGCTTCCCCACCGATAGGTATCGCCAACTCAAGAGAGGAGGCAAAAGGGAGAGGCAGACAGCGTGGCACAATGAACAGCAAGGAGAACAGCTGCCTGGATGGCCCCCCCTCCTGAGGGGAGCCAGGCTGGTCCTGAGTACTGGCTCCCAACTCCATGTCATGCCAATAGCATTAGGAGCACAGGTTCATACTTGCTCTTTCCATTATGTTCTTGAAGCTTCTCTTTTTCTCCTTTTGTTTCCTTACAGATGATGATTAAGGAGGCAAGCACTGGAGTCAGACATCCTGAATTAGAATCCAGATGTTGCCACCTACTAGCTAGTCTGAGCTAGATGCTAACCTTTAACCTTCAGCTATCTCACTGGCAACTTGAGGACAATAAGAGTCCCTAAATGAAAGGATTATCATGAGGATTTAACTAGGTAATGTGCATAAAGCACTTAGGACTGTGTGCAGAACATAGCAAGCTCTGACAAAGATTTGATTATTATTATTAACCTCCACTTCCCTTGATTTCTCCTTACATTCTCATCCTCCCTAGTCTATTTAGACTGGAACATCATCTATTTAGATTCTCCTCTATTCACTTTCCTTGTTCTCACCCTCCTTCCCACCATGCTACAGACTAAAGTAGATGGTGGCAGAGTGCCCAGATACGTTTATGATCTCCAAGAGTGCTCTCAAAAGCTATCACGCAAATTGAAAAGAGGCAATAGCTTGATCCAAAATGAGAGAGAAAAGCTTGTGCTCTCATATATTAGAGATAAAGCCTTAAAACCCCTACAGTACCTAGTACAGTATTCTGTATTTAGACCTGGTGTTTAATAAAATATTTTTGACATGTATGGTGAGAAGAGTCCACCCACTTCACATGCAGGGCTAGGATACAAGGTCCTTACAAATAACATCTTACGGGTGCCCACAGAGGTGGCTCTGAGATTCGTGGTGGTGTCTGTGTAACCATTGCCTTGTATTTTAATCTTCAGTCTTCAGTTTGTGAACTTCCTTTAGTTATGGAATTTCATGACTAAATAGCCAGAGCTTTTTTGGGGGGTGGAGGCACCCATTTAAAGGTTGTTTTCTCTTTGCAACATACAGAAATAATCTGTTTGGTGAGTTATTTACATAGAATCTCATCTATAAATGGGTATGCTCATGCATTAGAAAGTCATTATGAAGATACAACAAAAGTTTATGTAAGGACCCTGGCACAAAATAGGTGTGCAAAAAATGGTGGATTCTTCTTAGATCAGATTAGAGTGTTGACCTGGAGGTATAGAAAGGGAGGAACACTCTGAATTTTCTTCTTCAATGTTGAGAACAGCCTCCTTTCTCCTTCAGAGGAAGAGAATGGTCTCAGGCTGGAGATGGAAGAGAACCTGATGTGGCTTGATGCCAGTCTGTGAACTGCATAAGCTGCCTCCCCTTAGAAATGATACCATTTTCAAGTCACACACTGTCGGTATTGAACACTGTATTGGTGACACTTCTGTAAGTGGGTTACAGATTGTTGCTGTGGTACATACAAAGCGTATTGGATAAATGTCTTTAGGAAAGGGAAAGGCATTAGTCTCTTAGTGATCAACAGGATAATAAATTGTGTTTTGCTTCTCTACCTGGATTTACTGTTTACCTTTTAAATAAATGCGATCTTGCTTATCATGTCTCTGGTTTTCAGGGCGCATAGTGTCTTGAAACGCAGTCCCTCTTTCCAGCATCAGCAAATCCCCAGCTTCTCTGATGGACAAATAGCCACATATCTGGGGAGAACAAAGAATTAAAGCAACTAAAAGCAAAGGCAGACGACTTTGATGGCAAGTGTAGAGCAGAACTTTGATAATCAACAGCACTCATCGCACAGCCTCCGAACCCCAAACAGAACCAAACTTCCAGGTAGTAGTATCCTCTCCCATGTATCAAAAACATACCCATGGTTTCCCCTCCAATGTGCTGAGGGCTTTGTGACATTATTTTGGAGGAATTTCCCCTTTATCACATTGTCAATAATATGTGAAATGATAGACTTCTGACTACCCAGAACTTCAGAGTGAATAAAGATAATAAATAGGTTTTTTTTTTACAATATATATTGGTTTCAGATGTATAGTATAGTAATTCAGTATTTTTACATATTATACTCCATTAAAGTTATTACAAGATAATGGCTATATTTCACTGTGCTATATAATATATCCTTGTTGTTTATCTATTTTATACATAGTAGCTTGTATCTTTTAATCCCATACCTCTAAATTGCCCTTCCCTACCGGTAACCACTAGTTTGTTTTCTATAACTGTGAGTCTGTTTCTGTTTTGTAAATAGGTTCATTTCTATCATATTTTAGATTCCACATATAAGTGATTTCATGTGGTTTTCTCTTTCTGAATTACTTCACTTAGCATAATATTACCTAGGTCTATCCATGCTGCTGCAAACGGCAGAATTTCATTCTTTTTTATGGCTGAATAATAGTTCAATATATACATATATACACACCACATCTTCTTTATCCATTCACATAATGTTTAAAACAATTAACAGTAACTTAACTAATTTCCATTCTATTCCACATTCTCCAATTCAAATATGATCAGTACTTAAGATTCTGCAAGAGCCAGTATGGAGATACCCTTCACTAGCAAGGAGATTCAAGGTGGATAGGAGAGTTTTGTTGGTGTAGTTTCTTTTCCTCTTTGCCTTTTTGCATCTGAGCTACTCCTGTTGAGGCAAACAGCTTCCTAACATCTTGAAATATCATGATTCAGCCATGAAAAATGGGAATAGAGAGAATGAAAAGAAGGTTTTCATAGTTTCTTTCCTTAATTTTCCTCCTGAATGACTCATTCTGCAAAAAAAGGTAATTCATTATATTCCTTATCCCAGTTCAGTAGGGGCAGCTGGCAGGCACAGGGCAGTTTATCTCCTCTCCGCCTTTTCTTCTACTAACTAACACCTGTCCAGTTTGGTTGTATATACAGCTAGTCAATGACAGATTCTTTGTAATCAACACTAAAATTAAAAATCTACGTGTAAACAGAGTGCTTCCAGACCAGTATATATTATGGGGGCACATAAATTACATAAGAAATATTTATGATATTTCTACTATATGCTGGGCACTCTGCTAACATCTTGAATCAGAATGTGGCTACTGAGAAAGAATGAACATTTAAAACCAGGGAGGAAGGGCAGAGCTTCAAGATGGCGGAAGAGTAAGACATGGAGATCACCTTCCTCCCCACAAATATATCGGAAATACATCTCCATGTGGAACAACTCCTACAGAACACCTACTGAATGCCAGGAGAAGACCTCAGACCTCCCCAAAAGCAAGCAACTCCCCATGTACCTGGGTAGGGCAAAAGTAAAACGAAAAAACAGAGACTAAAGAATAGGGATGGGACCTGCACCAGTGGGAGGGAGCTGTGAAGGAGGAAAGGTTTCCACATACAAGGAAGACCCTTCGTGGGCGGAGACTGCGGGTGGTAGAGGGGGGAACCTTCGGAGCCGTGGAGGAGAGCACAGCAACGGGGGTGCGGAGGGCAAAGCGGAGAGATTCCCGCACAGAGGATCAGTGCAGACCAGCACTCACCAGCCCGAGAGGCTTGTCTGCTCACCTGCTGGGGCAGGTGGGGGCTGGGAGCTGAGTCTCAGGCTTCGGTCGGATCCCAGGGAGAGGCCTGGGGTTGGCTGCGTGAACACAGCCTGAAGGGGCTAGTGCGCCACAGCTAGCCGGTAGGGAGTCCGGGAAAAAGTCTGGAGCTGCCAAAGAGGCAAGAGACTTTTTCTTGCCTGTTTGTTTCCTGGTGTGCGAGGAGAAAGGATTAAGAGCACTGCTTAAAGGAGCTCCAGAGACGGGCATGAGCCGGGGCTATCAGCACGGACCCCAGAGAGAGGCATGAGATGCTATGGCTGCTGCTGCCGCCACCAAGAAGCCTGGGTGCAAGCACAGGTCCCTATCCACACCGTCCCCCCCAGGAGCCTGTGCAGCCCGCCATTGCCAGGGTCCTGTGATCCAGGGACAACTTCCCAGGGACAACACACGGTGCGCCTCAGGCTGGTGGAATGTTATGCTGGCCTCTGCCACCGCTGGCTCTACCCTGAACCGCATACCCCTCCCTCCCCACGGCCTGAGTTAGCCAAAGCCCCCGAATCAGCTGCTTCTTTAACCCCATCCTCTCTGAGCGAAGAACAGACGCCCTACATGCAGAGGCAGGGACAAATCCAAAGCTGAACCCCTGGAGCTGTGCGAACAAAGAAGAGAAAGGGAAATTTCTCCCAGCAGCCTCTGGAGCAGCGGACTGAATCTCCACAATCAACTTGATGTACCCTACATCTATGGAATACATGAATAGACAACAAACTATCCCAAATTGAGGAGGTGGAATTTGGGAGCAACAATATATATATATTTTTTCCTTTTTTCTCTTTTTGTGAGTGTGTATGTGTATGTTTCTGTGTGTGTTTTTGTCTGTATAGCTTTGCTTTCACCATTTGTCCTAGGGTTCTGTCTGTCTGGTTTTTTCTTTTGTTGTTTTTTTTTTTTAGTACACTTTATAGTACTTGTTATCATTGGTGATTTGTTTTTTGGTTTGGTTGCTCTCTTCTTTCTTTCTTTCTTTCTTTTTTACTTAAATTTTTAAAATTATTTTATTAATTTTATTTTATTTTAAATTACTTTATTTTATTTTATTTTATCTTCTTTTTTCTTTCTTTTTTTTTCTCCCTTTTATGATGAGCCGTGTGGACGACAGGCTCTTGGTGCTCCAGCCAGGCTTCAGGGCTGTGCCTCTGAGGTGGGAGAGCCAACTTCAGGACACTGGTCCACAAGAGACCTCCCAGCTCCACGTAATATTAAACGGTGAAAATCTCCCAGAGATCTCCATCTCAACAACAACACCCAGCTTCACTCAACGACCAGCAAACTACAGTGCTGGACACCCTATGCCAAACAACTAGCAAGACAGGAACACAACCACATCCACTGGAAGAGAGGCTGCCTAAAATCATAATAAGGCCACAGCCACCCCAAAACAAACCAGGAGACATGGACCTGCCCACCAGAAAGACGAGATGCAGCCTCAACCACCAGAGCACAGGCACTAGACCCCTCCAACAGGAAGCCTACAAAACCCACTGAACCAACCTTAGATACTGGGGACAGACACAAAAGACAACAGGAACTATGAACCTGCAGCCTGTGTAAAGGAGACCCCAAACACAGTAAGTTAAGCAAAAGGAGAAGACAGAGAAACACAGCAGATGTAGGAGTAAGGCAAAACCACACCAGACCTAACAAATGAAAAGGAAATAAGCAGTCTACCTGAAAAAGAATTCAGAATAATGGTAGTAAAGATGATCCAAAATCTTGGAAATAGAATGGAGAAAATACAAGAAAAGTTTAACAAGGACCTAGAAGAGCTAAAGAGCAAAAAGTGATGAACAACACAATAAATGAAATTAAAAATTCTCTAGAAGGGATCAATAGCAGAATAACTGAGGCAGAAGAACGAATAAGTGACCTGGAAGAGAAAATAGTGGAAATAACTACTGCAGAGCAGAATAAAGAAAAAAGAATGAAAAGAATTGAGGACAGTCTCAGAGACCTCTGGGACAACATTAAACACACCAACATTCGATGTATACGGGTCCCAGAAGAAGAGGAAAAGAGAGGGACAGAGAGAATATTTGAAGAGATTATAGTTCAAAACTTCCTTAATATGGGAAAGGAAATAGTTAATCAAGTCCAGGAAGCACAGAGTCCCATAAGGATCAATCCAAGGAGAAACACTCTAAGAGACATATTAATCAAACTCTCAAAAATTAAATACAAAGAAAAAATATTAAAAGCAGCAGGGGAAAAACAACAAATAACATACAAGGGAATCCCCATAAGGTTAAGAGCTGATCTTTCAGCAGATACTCTGCAAGCCAGAGGGAGTGACAGGATATATTTAAGGTGATGAAGGAGAAAAACCTACACCAAGATTACCCTACCAAGCAAGGATCTCATTCACATTTGACAGAGAAATTAAAAGCTTTACAGACAAGCAAAAGCTAAGAGAATTCAGCACCACCAAACCAGCTTTACAACAAATCCTAAAGGAACTTCACTAAGCAGGAAAGAGAACAGAAGGAAAAGACATACAATAACAAACCCAAACCAATTAAGAAAAAGGTAATAGGAACATACATATCAATAATTACCTTAAATGTAAATGGACTAAATGCTACAACCAAAAGACATAGACTGGCTGAATGGATACAAAAAAGACCCGTATATATGCTATATAAAAGAGACCCACCTCAGACCTAGGGACACATACAGACTGAAAGTGAGGGGATGGAAAAAGATATTCCACGCAAAAGGAAATCAAAAGAAAGCTGGAGGGACATTTCTCATATCAGACAAAAGAGACTTTAAAATAAACGCTATTACAAGAGACAAAGAAGGACACTACATAATGATCAAGGAATCAATCCAAGAACAAAATATAACAATTGTAAATATATATGCACCCAACATAGGAGCACCTCAATACATAAGGTAAATACTAACAGCCATAAAAGAGGAAATCAACAGTAACACAATCATAGTAGGAGACTTTAACACACCACTTTCACCAATTGACTGATCATCCAAAATGAAAATAGGGCTTCCTTGGTGGCGTAGTGGTTGAGAGTCCGCCTGCCAATGCAGGGGACACGGGTTTGTGCCCTGGTCCAGGAAGATCACACATGTCGCAGAATGGCTGGGCCTATGAGCCATGGCCGCTGAGCCTGCGTGTGCGGAGCCTGTGCTCTGCAATGGGAGAGGCCACAACAGTGAGAGGCCCACGTACCGCAAAGAAAAAAAGAAAACAAACAAAAAACCAAAATGAAAAATTAGGAAACACAAGCTTTAAATGATACATTAAACAAGATGGACATAATTGATATGTATAGGACATTCCATCCAAGAAAAACAGAATACACATTCTTCTCAAGTGCTCATGGAACATTCTCCAGGATAGATCATATCTTGGGTCACAAATCAACCCTTGGTAAATTTAAGAAAATTGAAATTGTATCAAGTATCTTTTCCAACCACAACGCTATGAGACTAGATATGAATAACAGGAAAAACTCTGTAAAATATACAAACACATGGAGGATAAACAATACACTACTTAATAACCAATAGATTACTGAAGAAATCAAAGAGGAAATGAAAAAAATACCTAGAAACAAATGACATTGAAAACACAATGACCCAAAACCTATTGGATTCAGCAAAGGCAGTTCTAAGAGGGAAGTTTATAACAATACAATTCTACCTTAAGAAACAAGAAACATCTCAAATAAACAACCTAACCTTACACCTAAAGTAATTAGAGAAAAAACAAAAACAACAACAAAAAAAAACCCCAAAGTTAGCAGAAGGAAAGAAATCATAAAGAACAGGTCAGAAATAAATGAAAAAGAAATTAAGGAAACAATAGCAAAGATCAATAAAACTAAAAGCTGGTTCTTTGAGAAGATAAACAAAATAGATAAACCATTAGCCAGACTCATCAAGAAAAAAAGGGAGAAGACTCAAATCAATAGAATTAGAAATGAAAAAGGAGAAGTAACAACGGACACTGCAGAAATACAAAGGATCATGAGAGATTACTACAAGCAACTATATGCCAATAAAATGGACAATGTGGAAGAAATGGACAAATTCTTAGAAATGCACAACTACCAAGACTGAAACAGGAAGAAATAGAAAATATGAACAGAACAATCACAAGCACTGAAATTGAAACTGTGATTAAAAATCTTCCAACAAAGAAAAGCTGGGACCAGATGGCTTCACAGGCGAATGCTTTCAAACGTTTAGAAAAGAGGTTACACCTATCCTTCTCAAACTCTTCCAAAATATAGCAGAGGTAAGAAGACTCCCAAACTCATTCTATGAGGCCGCCATCACCCTAATACCAAAACTAGACAAAGATGTCACAAAGATATAAAGCTACAGGCCAATATCACTGATGAACATAAATGCAAAAATCCTCAACAAAATACTAGCAAACAGAGTCCAACAGCACATTAAAAGGATCATACACCATGATCAAGTAGGGTTTATCCCAGGAATGCAAGGATTCTTCAGTATATGCTGATCAATCAATGTGATATACCATATTAACAAATTGAAGGAGAAGAACCATATGATCATCTCAATAGATACAGAGAAAGCTTTTGACAAAATTCAACACCCATTTATGATAAATACCCTCTTGAAAGTAGGCATAGAGGGAACTTTCCTCAACATAATAAAGGCCATATATGAAAAACCCACAGCCAGCATCATACTCAGTGGTGAAACAATGAAACCATTTCCTCTAAGATCAGGAACAAGACAAGGTTACCCACTCTCACCACTATTATTCAACATAGTTTTGGACGGCTTAGCCACAGCAATCAGAGAAGAAAAAAAAATAAAAGGAATCTAAGTTGGAAAAGAAGAAGTAAAACTGTCACTGTTTGCAGATGACATGATACTATACATAGAGGACCCTAAATATGCTACCAGAAAACTACTAGAGCTAATCAATGAATTTGGTAAAGTATCAGTATACAAAATTAATGCACAGATGTCTCTTGCATTCCTATACACTAATGATGAAATATCTAAAAGTGAAATTAAGAAAACACTCCCACTTACCATTGCAACAAAAAGAATAAAATATCTAGGAATAAACCTACCTAATGAGACAAAAGACCTGTATGCAGAAAATTATGACACTAATGAAAGAAATTAAAGATAATACCAATAGATGGAGAGATATACCACGTTCTTGGATTGGAAGAATCAATATTGTGAAAATGACTATACTACCCATAGCAATCTACAGATTCAATGCAATCCCTGTCAAACTACCACTGGCATTTTTCACAGAACTAGAACAAAAAAAATTCACAATTTGTATGGAAACACAAAAGACCCCAAATAGCCAAAGCAACCTTGAGAAATAAAAACAGAGATGGAGGAATCAGGCACCCTGACTTCAAACTATACTACAAAGCTACAGTAATCAAGGCAATATTGTATGGCACCAAAACAGAAATATAGATCAATGGCACAGGATAGAAGCCCAGAGATAAACCCAGGCACCAATGGTCAACTAATCTATAAGAAAGGAGGCAAGAATATACAGTGGTGAAAATATAGTCTCTTCAATAATTTGTGCTGGGAAAACTGGACACCTACATGTAAAAGAATGAAATTAGAACACTCCCTAAAAAACACCATACTCAAAAGTAAACTCAAAATGGATTAAAGACCTAAATGTGAGGCCAGACACTATAAAACTCTTAGAGGAAAACCTAGGCAGAACACTCTATGACATAAATCACAGCAAGATCCTTTTGACCCCCCTCCTAGAGAAATGGAAATAAAAACAAAAATAAACAAATGGGACCTAATGAAACTTCAAAGCTTGCACAGCAAAGGAAACTGTAAACAAGACAAAAAGATAGCCCTCAGAATGGGAGAAAATATTTGCAAATGAAGCAACTGACAAAGGATTAATCTCCAAAATATACAAGCAGCATATGCAGCTCAATATGAAAAAAACAAACAACCCAATCCAAAAATGGGTAGAAGACCTAAATATACATTTCTCCAAAGAAGATATTCAGATTACCAACAAACACATGAAATAATGCTCAACATCATTAATCATTAGAGAAATGCAAATCAAAACTACAATGAGATATCATCTCATGCCTGTCTGAATGGCCATCATCAAAAAATCTACAGACTAAATGCTGGAGAGGGTGTGGAGAAAAGGGAACCCTCCTGCACTGTTGGTGGGAATGTAAATTGATACCTCTACTATGGAGAACTGTATGGAAGTTCCTTAAATAACTAAAAATAGGACTACCATATGACCGAGGAATCCCACTACTGGGCATATACCTTGAGAAAACCATAATTCAAAAAGAGTCATGTATGAAAATGTTCATTGCAGCTCTATTTACAATAGCAAGGGCAGGGAAGCAGCCTAAGTGTCCATCAACAGATGAATGGATAAAGAAGATGTGACACATATGTACAATGGAATATTACTCAGCCATAAAAAGAAACTAATTTGAGTTATTTGTAGTGGATGGACCTAGAGTCTGTCATACAGAGTGAAGTAAGTCAGAAAGAAAAACAAATACCGTATGCTAACACATATATATGGAATCTAAAAAAAAAAAAATGGTCATGAAGAACCTAGGGGCAAGACGGGAATAAAGACACAGACCTACTAGAGAATGGACTTGAGGATATGGGGAGGGGGAAGGGCAAGCTGGGACGAAGTGAAAGAGTCGCATGCACATATATTCACTACCAAACGTAGAATAGATAGCTAGTGGGAAGCAGCCGCATAGCACAGGAAGATCTGTTCAGTGCTTTGTGAGCACGTAGAGGGGTGGGATAGGGAGTGTGGGAGGCATGGAGATGCAAGAGGGAAGAGATATGGGGACATAAGTATATGTATAACTGAATCACTTTGTTATAAAGCAGAAACTAACACACCATTGTAAAGCAATTATAGTCCAATAAAGATGTTTAAAAAACAAAAACAAAAACAAGAAACCCAGGAGGAAACCAAACTGTAGAATGATTTTATTTTCCTCACCAATGCTGTATAGAATATATAAAGTAAACTCCCATACTCTTGGGTGTGTTGATGCATGAGGTCAGATAAAAATGTGCAGGGCTTGCACTGGGTCGCATTTATATGCCTTGTTATTTCTACATAAAAATGCCCAGCCCAGCTTTTGTTAATTGCCATTTAGAGCCATGGTGATTAAAGTAAATACAGCAGTACAAATAGGAATGCTTTAAAATAATGGTGTAATCATTACTAATTTATTTTATATTTATTGTGGTATTAATTCTAATGAACCTTCTTGATTTTAATGTGGATGTTATAAGTACTCAGATTGAATTTTTCACTGTAAGTCAGTATTAATTAAATGAATGGTTATTATTACCTGTGTAATGGGCCTAGAAGGAATATTATTTTCATGTTTATATAAATCAATAGTAATGCTTTAATAGTAAAAGCTGTTTTAATTCTTTCATGTTGATTATGGGTGCTGCCTGATTAATGCATTCTTATTGTACAATAATATAGTTAAGTAGATTGCAAGCTTATGACCTTAAGTCCCAGTAAGATCTTCCTCATCCACCAAAGAAAGAGGCCATCCCATTAAAGTTGCCCTGAAAAGGAATATACTTTTGCTTTTCTAACTCTTTGAAATTGAGAACCCATATATGGTTTATATGGAATGTTTTCAATTAGTCAGATTATTAGAACAATCAGCATAATTTTCTAAAAGTAGTTAAATGAGGTGAAATAAAATGGCTTGAACACTATAAAATATTATTTTCTCATATCCTACATTGGTAGAATATTTTCTAATACAGATCTTTCACAACAATTGCCTTACTCTAATTATTATTATCATTAGCATTATTTTTAATAAGAAGCAATATATTTAGTTCAGTTAAGAAAATAATTTAACAGAACAGAGAATATCTTGCTTCTGCAGTTGAATCTTAGCTCCACTGCTTACTAACCATATGCTCTTCTAAGGCTTAGCGTTTTTATTTATAAAAGAGGAATAACAAATGCATCTACCTCCTAGCTTTATGAAGTACCTCACTCAGTGATTGCCACGGCATTTGCCAATTTCTGTTAACTTCTGCAATTTGACATGGTAGAGAATTCTGCAAGGGACTGAAGGAGGCTGGTGCTGGCTACGGACCCATCTATAGTGAAAGAAGAGGCATTTTTGTAGCATTTTTGTTGGTAACAGGAAGGGGCATGATGAAAGAAGTATAAGAGGGAGCAGAGTACGGAGTAAGAAAGGAGATAAAACTGGCTGCTGAAACAGCCCATATGAGGGCAGCAGGGCAGTGAGGAACCAGCTGCAGAAGGGCAGACTTCTCTTGGATTGAGATCAGCAGAAAGGAAGCACACCTCTGAACCTGTGGAAGGTGTCAGAAACAAAGCTGGAGCACTAAGAAATTTGACCACACAATGTACACATTGTGAGGGGGAAACAGAAATGAGCCAAACTTTCCAAAATGTACGCCACGCTCAGAAATGTACTGCCAAAAGTGGGAATGACTTTTATCAAATTTTATGCATCTGATTTAACTGACAATTTGATTTCCTTCATGAGTTAACATGAAATACGGGGAGCAAAAAGGAATAAGATTTTCAGATGTACTTCTCAAATTGTGTTTTGCATTAAACAGGATTAAGATAGTTGTCAAGATGTTTAACATATATAATTTTAATGATGCGTTGGGAATTAAAAATTATATCAGTCTTATATCTGTGTGGACTACATATACACACACATATATATACACACACCAGAAGTACTATTGTAAAATTTTAGAGATTAGTTTTTACTAAAAGTGAAATGCCTTTCTGTTATATAGAGGCTTTAAATGTAGAAACTTATATATATGTCTGTTTTTTGCTAAAAAGCAAAATATATTTTGGTAATTATTTAATAACACACATTTAATCTCACTAGCTGTAATAGTTTCTTCAGTATTAAAAGTTGCTTCAGTATTAAAGCATAAATTAAAAATTTACCATACTTTGAAAAATTAACCTTAATGCATAAAGTTTTGTTAAATCTCAATGCATGTGTTAAATAACTATTCTGTTAATTTATGTTCAGAATAGTTTTGATACACAGTGGCTTATAGTATAATTTGAATCATGGTGTAATTGAGATATTCTTAATACCTGAGCATAAAGAATCAAAAGAAAAAGGGAAAACTTTCAAATGGAGAGAAAATTGGTGAAAACATAAATCAGACCATCATCAATTACAACACAGTGCTTAATGTGTGACTGGAAAACTGAGCACTCCCCAAATCTGCCAAAATCTAGAATGTATTTTTAAAATACTGGTATAAGATGGGCATGATATTCTGCTGAGTTTAATCTCTCTCTCTCCCTCTCTCCCTCTCCACCTGCTTACCATCCTCTGTCCTTGGGAAAAATAATCCAATGGGAAAAAGTCATTAGGTGCTTTCTTACACACACAACACACACACACACACACACACACACACCACACACACAGAGTCCCTCTCTCTCTTCCTCTTTCTTTCTCTCTCTCTCTCTAAAGTAGTTGATATTGAGGTTTTGTTTTGTTTTATTTTGTTTTAGTAGAGAATGTAAGATTTTCAATTCACTTAATATGTAAAATAAAGTCAGGACCAGAATGCTTATTTCATAAAGTCAGTATTTTAAACATAGATAAATTATATGTAATGGTCTGCTCATTAGAGTGAAGGAAGAATAGTGGAAGAATCAAAGGAAGGGGGAAAAGGCAAAAAGGAAAGGGTAGAAATATAGAAAGTACATTGAGTGAGAAAGTGGTGAGAAATGATGCGTAGCCAAAGCAAGCAAGAACAGGAAATGAGATACGTAGAGAGAGTGATTCAGTAAATGATGTGGGGGAGAAAGGGGGGAATTCACAGAGAGGATTCAGGAGTTAAAAACTTGTTTTAGAGTTTTTTCATAAAAATTAGATATGTAATCTAATCTGTATAGTTTTTCAACCATTTTTTCATCATGCCCTACTGACTGGAATAGCACAAGAAGTTATTCAGTAGGACTGCAGACCACAGAACCCTGCTGAATTAATTCTACAGATGGAAAAATACAGTACATAGTGAAGTTTTCTGACTAGTACATGTCCCAGAAATGTTTAAGTACATTTCAGGTATTGATACTGTTTGCAGCTTATAAAACCATTTTCCCATGAAAAAGGAAAAAAGAAAAGGGGAAAAAACTCTGAGTCTCTTCCATCATTAAAAACGACAGCAGTGGTGTCTCCACATAACTTCCAGGTAAGACTAAGCTCCTAAAGTGATTCTGGTTTTACTTTATATCCTGAATTGTTAAAATTTCTTTTAAGCTGTCATGGAACCCATACTACATTTTTCTTTTGATCCTACCATCTCTCTTTTGAAGCTAAACATGGCAAAGAGAGAGACTAAATGTCCGTGTGATAAAAATAGTTATGGTTGTTTAAAAATAATTCCTTCCCAGGGATATGTGATTCGGTAATTGTGTTAAGTTTTGGATCAGATATTTGCTTCTTGGATATAGTGAATATTTGATATTTAAGAAGCATGGATATTGCTATTGATTAAAAAAAATGAGGTCTGATAGGATTACATAGGGGAACAGGCCCTGCCTGCAGCCATGGGTGGGACCAGCACAGCCCACTCTGGGTAGCAATGACCATAGTGCCTGGTGACATTTCTTTAATTTTACCCAGCCATCTTCAGGGTTGAATGATGTAGAATCAATACCAAAAATGTCAATCAAGAAATTAATTAAAAATTAGCAATAAATCTGTGTATATTCTCTGAGTTCTAGATCACTGAGTTTAGAAGTTTAAATCTATCATAGTAATACTTTAAATAATGCTTGTTCTGAAGGTCCTTGGCTCTGTTTTTTTTATTCTAACTCTTCTGTTTCATTTTCCACTTGCTATATATACAATACCCCTTTCCTTCATGCTTGTTATTTACTATGTTATTTAGGGCAAATTAATGATGTACTTGGAGCTTTCTGAGTCTTTCCTTTGTGAAATAAGTATAATGATTCTGCCCTAAATATTTTGGTGACTGCTAAGTGAGTAATTATATGTATTCTTTTGGTCAGTGCCCAACACATGGTTAGTATTGATACTCAGGGTTAATGTGCCTCTTTAGTTTGCATTATAAATGTACTTTTATAGTAAGTTATAAACAAAAAAAGAGATCACAGGCTATCACTGTTTATCACTGAGCAAATGAAAAGAGTATAGGTTCCTTCACTAACCAGGTGGAACAGATATGTACAACAATATGGGACTGTGTAGAGAGGTTTACAACTTGCATGTCGTTACCACATCGCGCCTCATTCAGATCTGACATTTGGATCCCATGTCTCCAGCTTCAGTTACCATGGTTACCTACCCTGAGCCTCTACTGCTGTCAAATGGCACCATTCTCATTCCATGAGGCACAGCATAGACCTTCAGTCTTTGATAACTTCTCTTAAGCAGTTCCCTTGGACTTAAAAGACTACACACCATCTACTTTCTGATGAGTTCTCTCTGTTTTAAATGGACCCATTTGGGTGGAATCCTTCAGGAAGAGTTGATAATTTCTGTGACCTGCAGAAAATTTTATAGCATCTGCTTTTTAAAAAATATTTGCACAATAACTTGACAATTGTAACTGCTAAAAGATAAACTAAGGCACACTGAAGTTTTCAAGAGTTTATTTGAGCAAAGATGGATTCAAATTGGGCAGTGCCAAGCTGAAGTGCTCCAGAGCACTCCACCCACAGGAGCTAGGAGACAGGCTTTTATAGAGCAGCCCAGGAAGCAAAGTAGGGACATTATTTGATAGGCTATAGCTTAAGCAGTTGTCTAATTTGGGAAAGCCTAGCTGGCAATTTGTGATTGGTTGTTCCTAAATTTAGGGGCTTTTTTAGATATGAGTGCCTTTATAGGAGTTGACTCTGGCTTGGGTTTTGGTTTCAATACTTAGGTTACCAAGGCATTAGAGCAACCTCAGTCTAATGGACTCCTTGTTTATTTACTTTAACTTAACATATTAATTTGTTTTATAAATTATCCTTTCTTTCTGTATTCTCATCAAATAAGTAACAAACTGGAGGCAGTGTGCCATGCACAAAGCAGGTCAATCGATTTATCCACAGGCTGAATTCATTAGTCATCATTTTACAAATTCTTTTAAATATAGAATAATGGAGACAAAGAGTTTTAGGGCAAGAGGGGCATCCAAGGGCTGAATCCACCCTGTTGACCCAGTGATTAACTTTCCTTCTACCAGCTTACCAACTTATGCCAGTAGAAGTCCTGTCAGTATTGTGCCAGTCCAGAAGTAAGCTTTCCTCTAACAAGCACGATAACAAACTGGCCACCCAGAGCTGACTACTTCTCTAGTATATCTTGTACCATCAGCAGGGATAAAATAGTATCAGGCTATTTTATCCAGTCCCTGAAAATAGCCTCTCACATCTTTCAATTTAGAAATTCAAGATAAAACCTCATAACACTAGAAACTGAAGTCAGCACTTTATGGGAGTCTGAGAGGAATTTCCTTTAATTACAGAATTAATTAGTTCCTCTTTCACATTTTTTTTTTTTTCTGTACGTGGGCCTCTCACTGTCGTGGCCTCTCCCGTTGCGGAGCACAGGCTCCGGATGCGCAGGCTCAGCGGCCATGGCTCATGGGCCTAGCCGCTCCGTGGCATGTGCGGTCTTCCTGGACTGGGGCACGAACCCACGTCCCCTGCATCGGCAGGCGGACTCTCAACTACTGCGCCACCAGGGAAGCCCCTCTCTTTCACATTTTTAAAAGCTGGTTTGAGTGGATTTGCTGAACATAATCAGTGTCCCATGGACACTTTACCCTCTGAAAAAAAATCATGTAACTGAACAGTTTCCATGAGAGGAAGGGCTTCTCCTCACTGTTTGACCCTGTCTTGGAGACATAGGATGTATTCAAATTACAAACACTGCACTTGCTCAGGGGTATTCAGATATGGCCAGATCTGGTACTCCTTTTTCTACTACCATTCAAAGACCACAGCCCTCAACAGACACTACACTGAAGGTACTGAAAGTAGAGACACACAAAAAGAGTCAGCGGAAAATGAAGCCTGTACACTGGTCTTTGCTATTCTGCATGCATTGTTCCTTTGCATGAAGTGATCTTCCAAGCATACGGATTTCATTATTTGTATTACAGCTGTTGCTTTTGCTTGCTCAGAACCCATTTCTTTCTTCAGTAATAATTTCTCTTTTTCCTAAGGGAGCTCTCTCTCCCTCTTAGTCATTCCTTGGTTCAGGTAAAGGAACAGGGCTCAGACCTGGTCACTCAAGACATTCTTTTTCTCTAGTCTCAGCAATTCATGCAGGGAAGGGCACAGGACTTATTTCTGAGACTTACATAGGAATCATTGGGAAAGAGAAGTCGTATTTTTTGGGTAACAAACATGGTAGAAAGTGAGCATGGAGCTGCTTTTGGTCTTTCTGAGAATTCTAGAGTCTTTTGGAAAATTAAACCAATACAGAAGATAGCAGAATCAGATGACAGAGAGACAAATTACCTGGATCCAGCTTGAAGCCTGCCTAGCTTGGAGTTCTCAATTCCTTGAATCAATCACTGACATTTTATTTAAATCTGTTTGCTAGAAATCTGCTGACAAACAAAATACTCCTGACTGACATATAATCTCTCTCAGCTTGGCTTAAGCATTGCTTCCTTGGATAAGCCTTCTGTAATACAACCACGGCCTCTTTCCTCTGCCTTCTCCCTGGCTAGGTCAGGTTCCTTTGTTATATGCTCTCATGAGATGGTGTTCATTCCTTTTATCTCAGTGTGAGATTTTACATTCGTGTCTGTGGATTAACATGAGTCTTCCCTCTAATGATGATGATGATGATAATGGTGATATTATATATATTGAGATCTAACCATGTGTTAAGCATTGCTGTAATTGTACTAAACATAAATTCACCTTATACTTGAAAACTGAGAAGCAGAATCATAGATGTTCCCACCTCAGACCAACAGATAAATGCTAATGGATAGTGGAAATTGGATTGGGGGAGGTGGAAATAATTGTTAATTCATCAACTCATGCACTACATGAAGTCTGAGAATGAGGCTGATCTATAAGCATTGAAGTGGACATTAGGAGCAGGGGAAAAGGCAAACAAGGGATATATATGGATTTATATATGTAGATTCATCCTTAATCAAGAGTGAATTAAAAAAATAAAAATTAATAGCATGCAGCCTTTGGGGAAAAATGTCCTTGGCATAAAAAATGTCGAGTATTATATGAAAGACTCAGAGGAAATTGTATCACTATAAATGGTTTATTACATGAAATAAAAAAAAAATAGACTTCTTGTTTTCAACAAGATAGGCAAAATCATGGTCTGCATAGAAAAATAACAACAAAAAAGGAAATCATAAGGAGAAATCAGAATAAGGTTGTAAAAGTTAGGCTGACACACAGAATGAAATAGAAAAGCAGATGCTTGAAATACCAAAAAACTAAACCAAAATTAAAAATCAAAAATGGAAACCAGAAAGAAAAATCACAGAATTAAAATCTGCATTGGGGACACAAACAGAGTTGGTTTTAGAAAGCTGGCTTGGCTACATAAAAGACTAACTTGAAAATCTCTCCCAGGATGAAGGGGGAGTGCATGAAGACTAGAGCAGGTGGCTGTGGTGGCTGACCCACCCCATTCACAACCCCCTATCCCAGCCACCTTCCAACTGAGCATGGCATGTGACCAGTTCTGGTCAAGGGGGCACAGAGGATACAGTTCTGGACTGTATCCTTTCCAAATAAAAAGGTAGAATGTCACTGGGAGAAAGCCTGCTTTGTCTTTTTCTTCTCCCCTCTCTATTTCCTCTCTGGAATGCAGTTATGATGCCCATAGTTGCAGTAACCATTTTACAGCTAAGAGTCAACAGCACCCACACAAAGACAAAGAACTAAGAGAATGAGCCTAATACATTGATATTATTTTATAACCGTTGCACTAGCTGCATGCTGCCTATTTCTGGCCTTGTTGTTTAAAACAAGCAATCCTACTTGTTTAATCCATTTTTGCTATGTATTCTGTTATTTACATCTGAACATATTCCTAATTGATACATAATAAAAAAAATTACAAGATGGAAGGGAGGAGATGGAAAATAGAAATCTAGAGGTCAATTTAAGAATACTGAAAATTTTCCAGTTAAAAAGCAGAGGCAATGAAATAAAAGTAACAAGTAAAATTTTAATAGAAGACATTTGCCTGATTAAAGAAATTTGAGTCAGCTGGTCAAAATACGTCATTATGTATCAGGCCAAATCAATAAGCATGGACTCACTTCAAGACATAGAAGAGAATTTTTTTCTGAATTAAAAGGATTAAAAACATAAAACTCTACTGTAGCGGTCCCCAACCTTTTTGGCACCAGGGACAGGTTTTGTGGAAGACAAGTTTTCCACGGACTGGTGGTGGGGCAGGCAGTTCAGGCGCTAATGCAAGCGATGGGGAGCGGCAGGTGAAGCTTGGCTCACTCGCCTGCTGCTCACCTCCTGCCGAGTGGCCCAGTTCCTTACAGGCCACAGACAGGTACCAGTCCGTCGCTCAGGGGTTGGGGACCCCTGCTCTACTGTACATGAATCAAGTTAGAAAAGCAGATTGCCTAAAAAATAATAGACAGTAAGAACAGTCTTCAGCTTTCCTTCTCTTCACAGCCAAATTTCACACACAAAAAAGTAGCCATATTAATGGTTTTGATTCAAATTTAAAACCTAGACAATTTTTTTGTGTGAAGACAACAAAAAGATATTCAAATGTTTAAGGGCGCACACACAAAAAAGCCACCTCATGTCATTACTAAAGGGAAAAAAAATATTGCAAGACATATATTAAACACTAAATAAAGAGAATGAAAAGTAAAAAATGGAGAAACTGGGATGATAGATAACTCTAAATAAACTAAGTATGTAGAGCAAAGGCTGAGAAGTTGTTGAGTGTACATCTGATTTTAAATACACAACCTCAGTAATTCAGAACATTACTGCTCTAAATCCAGTTTTTTGAGCAGAGTCCCTACATCTTTTAAGAGTGGTTGGGCATATATCTGCCCCTCTGGTTGTCCTTCCCACATCTGGGGAGAGTGACTTAAGGGGAGAGGGACAAGGGTTTATACCCCTGGTGTAGCTGTGGTTCTCTTGGCTAACATTGGTTCATTCCCCCCCCCCTGCCGAGTGGCCCAGTTCCTTACAGGCCACAGACAGGTACCAGTCCGTCGCTCAGGGGTTGGGGACCCCTGCTCTACTGTACATGAATCAAGTTAGAAAAGCAGATTGCCTAAAAAATAATAGACAGTAAGAACAGTCTTCAGCTTTCCTTCTCTTCACAGCCAAATTTCACACACAAAAAAGTAGCCATATTAATGGTTTTGATTCAAATTTAAAACCTAGACAATTTTTTTGTGTGAAGACAACAAAAAGATATTCAAATGTTTAAGGGCGCACACACAAAAAAGCCACCTCATGTCATTACTAAAGGGAAAAAAAATATTGCAAGACATATATTAAACACTAAATAAAGAGAATGAAAAGTAAAAAATGGAGAAACTGGGATGATAGATAACTCTAAATAAACTAAGTATGTAGAGCAAAGGCTGAGAAGTTGTTGAGTGTACATCTGATTTTAAATACACAACCTCAGTAATTCAGAACATTACTGCTCTAAATCCAGTTTTTTGAGCAGAGTCCCTACATCTTTTAAGAGTGGTTGGGCATATATCTGCCCCTCTGGTTGTCCTTCCCACATCTGGGGAGAGTGACTTAAGGGGAGAGGGACAAGGGTTTATACCCCTGGTGTAGCTGTGGTTCTCTTGGCTAACATTGGTTCATTATCAAGCCTCCCAGTGCAGCAGACATCAAAATACCAGCTTATTCTTGGAGCTCAGACATGGGTTCTTTGTGGGCACCTATAGTGTATTACCCATGTCTTTTGTTTTCTGTATCCTGTTGCTTTGACATCTGTGGCTTTGCTGACCCTGGAAGGACTGCCCCTCCCAGGATTAACCACTTCCTTGAGATACTAAACACATTGTCCAGAAGCACACCTTTCATATACAAACTAACCAATTCAAAGCCCATACTCCCACCACCTCTTTTTTGGGCTGTCATATTCCAAGCTACTATACACCTGCCCTAACCTCTCCAGGGACAAGTACCAGATAACTAGGGATAGACCCTATGCCCCAGACCCTGCTGAAATTATTCAACTAGTCCATCCCAAGCCTGCTTACCCACCTTCACCCATTCCTTCCTGTGGAAACCATAATAAAGTCTCTCACCCTCATTTTCCCTTTCCTCCCTCTGCCTGCTGACTGACCTTGGTACTTCCCCATGTGGTCCCTTTGTGTGGCTTGGCACACTTCCTATTTCTAGGGATCTGTGAGTATTATAAACTTCTTTCTTCATAGCAGTCATTTCTGTGTGTCTCTGTGTCTTATTATACCTGGTTAAAACAAATCCTGGATACCCTTAAAACACACAGGAACCTTGTCATTGTGTAATTCCCTGATGTGAGCAATACCTCTTTGGTTGACCATGGGAATCCCCTATTTCTCAAACTCTTGCTGCTGGTATCTGCTAATCCCTACTGACCTCCCTTTTGGTCAGGGTCCAATCATGAGGTCTTGAGCCAATGTGACAGACACACTCCACCAAGCCAACTGGCACAAGTGCAGGATTCTCCCAATTCAGCCCTTGCTTTCACCTGTAGCTTCAGGCAATCTCAGGCCTTGTGAAATTACCAGGTGGAACACAAGCTCCTGGGACACAAGCCACTTATTTCCTTGCTCATGGCAGCAGCTATAGGGTCCAGTCAGGCACGGGGTTTCCCGTCTGGCCTTACATAGACCCTCCTAAGGTAGTTCTCTTAAACCTTTCTCCTTTGGGTGGGATAAAGGGGAAATGTCACAGCTATTGCGTCCATAATGCTCAGACTCAAGGACTCTTCATTCCCCTTTTAAATGGAAGTGAGTAATAGGAATGAGGGGCGATGATTATTTAATGAGTTTTGATAAGTTTTTAGTAACTATAAGATAGGGCTGCCCACTACTGCTTAGAATGTGGAAGTACTTTTGCCTAACCTCTAAACTTCATTTCCATCTCATCACGTACCCTGCATTGAAGCACCATAAGTAACACCTCCATTGGAGAGATTTAATGTAGTGAACCTTTGAGCTACAGATATCTTAAGCAAGTAGTTCCTGCTTTTATAAGTTCCCTAGTAGCCATGCAATTTTGACAGAATTTTCATTTAAAGGTCCCAGGGCATTTTATTCTAAAGTGGGAGAATATGGCAATACTAAATAATCTACTTCTCTATGATCACATTAAAATTCATGGCACAATTCATTAATTACCATCTCAATCTAATTCTCTAAGAAGTCTGCCCTAATTGCATTGTTGATATGCACAGATGCAAATAAGATGTTGGTTGTTTCCCTTGTAGCAAACGACTGTTTCTAGTAAGTACCAATCTATTCTCTTATTAGGAAAGCTGGTGTGGTTACATTGAACCACAAAACATGTCTGTCTATCACAACCAAAGAGCACATTGCTCCCCACCAACCCCACCCCCACATATACACCCATGCATAGCAAAGAAATGTCCACAAATAAAGCAATGAATAGCAGAAAATTCCCTGTAGACTGGCAGGATGGAAGTGCAAATTGGACATTTGTGGAGCGGCACTCACCAGAAGGTATGTGAAACAAACAGCCCCCAGCTGCTATGCTTTGCTTCTGTAAAAAGATCTTAAGGTTGTTTCACAAACACAGGTGTGAGAAGGCAGAAAGATAAAGAGAAGGAGGAGAGGGAAAGGATGATACATGGAAAACTGCAACCACAAATAAGGATGGAAAATAGATGCATTGACATGATGTGGGACAACCACCTCGCTCCTTTTGGCTGTTCCTGTTGATTCTTGAGAGGCACACTGAGCTTGGATGGGTGTAGGTAGACGTTGGGGGAAGGTCCAGGGGTGGCTCAGGGGAGGGGTCTGAAGCCTGGTTAAACTTCTTTTTTTAAAATCAACTAAATGGAAGATTTGTAATTTGTAAAAATCACCTGTCCTTAAAATCATACTTATATTCCTATAGGAAATAAGTAAGAATAAATATTTCTCTATATGAATTTTTATGTATGCACACCTATGGGCACTTATTTATCTTTTAGTTTATTTCACTTGGAGTATTTTATCCCTCTGCAAAATGTTTTTGTTATGGAACACTTTATGCAAGTGTGATACAGTCACAAAACTCATAAATTTTGATTTTTCCAATCATGATGTGGACCTGGGATTTAATTTTGTAGATTGAATTATATAAATGGCCAAAATAAAATTTTATGTTTTGTAAATCAGGGTTCAAATTTGGATTCAAGAGATCATAATGATCAAATACTCTTCTAACTTCTGCCTGAGGGAGCTTTGATGGTACACTTACTTACACTTACTTGTAACTCTTTGGACTTCAGTGAATTACTTCTTTAGTTAAATGGACATTTGGGGATTGATACACTTAGTTTCATTGAAACCTCCTGGAACATTCAGGTTTATGGAAACAAAGCTCTTTATTTTAACATTTAGGAAAAAAGAAAGTGACTTTATCGGTGAATGAACTGCTTTGACAAAATTTGGAAAAATTTATACTCTCTCCAAGTGCTTTAAATATTAGGATTGCAAATTTGGCATATTGTCAGCATGACATTTGTTTATCCCTTGGCTATACTAAAGAGATTTTACAATACCCTGGATGGTAGAGTTTCAAAAGGATAAAGAGATATACTGGCGTCTTCTTTAGCTTAATCTTCACAGATATTTGCATTTTTGTCTGCTGAGCACCTATTCCCCCTTCTTTAATGACATTCCAATTTTCCTTTATAGAAACACCCTCTTTGGAATTGTCAGATAAAATATAGAGCTCCTAGTTAAATCTGAATTTCAGAGAAACACAATGAATAATATATTAATGTAAATATGTCCCCAACGTTGCATAAGACATACTTATATGACACAATATTCATTACTTATCTGAAATTCAAATTTAACTGTGTGTCTTGAATTTTCATTTGCTAAATGTAGCAACTTTCTCTTCCCCTCTCTGCATGTGGTTCATGTGTGATTGACCCTACCACTCAGCTTCAGGAGCAGGCATGTCACCCAGACCTGCCAATCAGAGCATGGTCTTAGTGATTGATTCAGGGATTAGTTTAGTATCATCCCAGGCTGATGAAAGTGCTCTTGGTCTTTTTACTGGAACTTTTGGGAGAGAAAGCTTTTTTTTCTCTATAGGGGTTAATCATGAATGAAACCTAGAACAACTGGAGAACAATATGTATAAAGAGCCTACCTAAGAATGAAGTTAACAAGGAGGAAAGCAGAGTCGACAAGTATAGAAAGAGACTGAATCTTGACATCATTCGAGCCCCTTGATCTGACTGTGCCTGAAGCTTACAACCTTACTTGAACCGATAATTCCTTTTAAATTTAAACTCATTTGAATTTTGTAGGTCTTTTGAAGTCTTCATTCTTAGTCCTCTGTTTTTAATTTGTGTATATTTGTTTCTACCCAAGCAAATCTTTGAACTGCTCTATGACACTTTCAGTGCAGTTAGTGACACGACACATTTTTTAATTTGTAAAATTAATTACTTCTGGATCAAAACCTCTAGTCTTTTTGAGGTATTGTTGAGAGATATCATAGTTTTGGGACTCTTTTTATTCTTCCTTGAACAGTAAAAGAACAGGGGGTTAGGAATAATATTCCATTATATGGATATACCACATTTTGTTTATGCATTTATCAGGTGATAGACATTTGGGTTGTTTCTACTTTTTGGCTATTATAAATAGTGTTTCTATGAAGATTCATATACAAGTTTTTCCATGGATATATATTTTCATTTATTGGCCATTGTTTCTTGTTATCACCATTGGGCATGGTCTTTGCTTAGGCCTGGGGCTTATATATGACAAACAAAGTCTTTCTTGCTCAATTTTTTTTTTTTTCTATTTTTTTCATCTCAGATCCATCCATCACTTTCAGAAAGACCTCTGCAGTTCATTTACTATGTCAATCAGTGGTTCAAAGCTTATCATAGCCTGCCATTGTTCTCAAATTAAGCCCCAAACTCTTCAGTTTAACTTTTAAGATTTTCATTAATATGGACTTTCAACTCCAAATCATATTTATCTGCCTCCCCTGGAAGTGACAAAATCTTTGGATGATCCTCCTAGAGGGTCAAGACCCTCCCAATCCAGGAGCTGCCCATGTTCTTTTCTCTCATTGGCCTTAGCTTTATGTTTACTCCCACTCAGACATTTCCACTCAGATGGCCTTCTTCCCTCCTGTGCACTTTTCTAAATTCTTTATATCCTCTCTGCTATAGAAATCTATTACAGAGTGTTTTACCTTCCCTTGATTTCCAAAGCACGTAATGTCTATATCACTCATATTTGTATTTAATCACTGATTGTCTTATATTGCTCTATAACTGCTCAATGGGCATGTACCATATCTCCTTGGCCACATGAAAGGTCCAGAAAAGCAGGCATTGTGTCTAAAATGAGGCAGCTGTGAAGAGATTAAAAAGTCCGATGATGGTTGACTCTGACTCCAGTAATGGATAGCTGGTTAATAAATCAGGGCAACCTTTCCAACAAGGATCACTTGAAAAGCTGGGCAAAATATTTTTAAAATCTAGTTTAACTACTGGACTAATATTTAAGCAAAGATAGAAAATCTAAAACTCAGAGAGAAGGTGAAGGACAAAGTTGAGAATTGGACACTATGATAAAAGGAAATAAAATTTTTGAAAAAGACCCAAAGAAGATATTAGAATTGAAATATAAAATTACCTAAATTAGGATGGATTTAACAACATATTTGATGCCACAAAAGAGAGGACTAGTCAACAGCCAGATGAAACATAAAGAAATTTTCAGCATAAAGCACAGTAACAAAAATATGGAAAATAGAGAAGACATAACATGAGACATAAGTAATATAAGGAAAAGTTTAAAATGGAAAATTAGAGGACAAGAATAAGAGGAGAGAGAAAATGGAGCAGATACAATCTTTGAGGTTAATGAAAAAACATTTTCAAAACTAATGTTAAGCTTGGTTTAAAAATAATTAAAATCTTTATTATGCACAGATCACATGACAAAACAAACAAAAAATATAGATTAAATATTGAATTTGTGAGTTAAGCAAGGTTGCTGAGTACATAGTCAACATACAAAAGTCAGTTATAGTTCTACACACCAGCAACAGACATTTGGAAAAATAAAATTTTAAATTCTTTTTGATGCTCTGCAGTAGCATCATGTTATCAAATTCTTTGTGTTAAAAAAACTCTAAAAATGTATCAGACCTATATATAGAAAACTATTAAATATTATTGAGCAAAATAAAAGAAGGCCTAAGTAAATGGGAGAAAATACCATGTTCATGGATTAGAGGACTCAGTATTATATAGATGACAATTCTTTCCAAACTGATATATAGATTCAGTGTAATTCCAAATAAAATTTCACTAAGTTTCTTTGTGTTTGGTGGGGAGGCTGGGAAGTTTGTGAAAACTGAGGAATTAATTCCTCAGTTTGCATACAAATATGCTAAGGAACATAACTGTCCAAAACAATATTGAAAAAGAACAGAGAAGATCTATGCAACCAGATATTAAGATTTGTTTAAAGTTACAATAATTAAAACTGAGGTATTGGTTCAAGAAAAAATAAATAAACCTATGGATCATAGTGGAAATTCTAGAAACGTATCCACATACATGCAGACACTTGAGTTTTTTAAAAAGATAGCACTGCAGAATCTTTTAAATATATCCCAAGACAATTGGTTATCTATTAGAACTCATACCTCACATGATAAACAGCAAAGTAAAAATTCTAGATGGATTTTAGATCTACATGTGAAAGATTAAATAATAAAACTTCTAGGAGTTTATTTAGAAAATATCTTAATGGTCTCAGGATAAAGTATTTCTTAAATAGTACATAGAACACACTTAGCATAATGAAAAAATCAATGAAACTAAGAATTTTAGTTTATCACCATTAGGAGAGTAAAAAGGAAATCATGGAATAGGATAAGATATTTCTAACATAGAACAAAGAGCGAGCTGATAAGCAAAACATTTTTTTAAAACTCTGAAAAATCAATAAGAAAAAGACAACCAAATGGAAGAATGGAACAGGCACTTCACAAAGAATGATGTACAAATGGGTTGGCATTTTCTACCAAACTTAGGATGTGCACACTTAATGACCCAGTGTCCCACTTCTAGTAATATACTCAACAGAAATGTGTGCACAGGCACATAAAGAGACACATACAAATATGTTCACAGCAGCATTATTGGAAGTAGCTGAAAATGGGAAACAATCCAAATATTCATCAGTAATGGAACTGATGGATACATAAATTGTGGTATATTAATGTACACCACACACCACCATGTGGCATACAACAAAAACATATTCAAAGTTCAGTTACATCTAAACATGGATGAGTATAGTTTGAATGAAAACTGTCAGATTCAAACTATATGTATATGTATACATACATACACACATGTATGCAGGTATATATATGTTTACACACACACACACACACATATATAGACTCTATGTACTACATAAAGTACAAACACAGTCATAGTCTTTAGAGATCAATGTTTAGATGATAAAAATGTAAAGGACATGAAGTGCCATCATATCTGTAAAGATAGTATTTAACTTTTGTGGGTATTAAGGGGATAATGACTAAGAGATGACACTGAAGGAGCCTCCAGGGCTCTGGTAATGTTTCATTTTTATTTTTTTTTAAAGTAATTGATTAATTTTTATTGAACTGTAGTTGTTTATAATACTGTGGTAGTTTCAGGTGTACAGGAAAGTGATTCCGTTTTATATATATATATACATATATATGCACACATGTATACTCTTTATCAGATTCTTTTCCTTTATAGGTTATTAAAAGATATTGAATATAGTTCTCTGTGATATACAGTTAATCCTTGTTTATCTATTATATATAGTGGTATGTGTCTGTTCATCCCATACTCCTAATTTATCTCTCCCTCCCACCCCCTTTGTCCTTTGGTAACCATATTTGTTTTCTATGTCTGTAGTAATGTTTTATTTATTTATTTATTTATTTATTTATTTATTTATTTATTTTTAATGTTTTATTTTAGTTATTTTATTTTATTTTATTTTATTTTTTTACGGTACAGGGGCCTCTCACTGTTGTGGCCTTTCCCGTTGCGGAGCACAGGCTCCGGACGTGCAGGCTCAGCGGCCATGGCTCACGGGCCCAGCCGCTCTACAGCATGTGGGATCTTCCTGGACCAGGGCACGAACCCGTGTCCCCTGCATCGGCAGGCAGACTCTCAACCACTGCGCACCAGGGAAGCCCCATAATGTTTTATTTTTTGACTTGAGTGATGGTTATGACTGTATGCTTTTAAAAGTTTACCCTAAAATATTTTAAAAGAAGGAGGAAGAGGAGGAGAAGAGGAAGAGAATATGAGGAAAGATGTTGACCACCATTCACACTTTTGGTAACTTTAGGCAAATTGGATTATCCTTTTGAACCTTAGTTTGCTCATTGGTAAAATGGGAATCGTGTCACCTTCCTTGCAGAACTCTCATGAGGATTATGAGATCCTGCATATAAAAGCACATTGTAAAAATATAAAACACCTTATAAAGTTTGAGGAAAAAAATAGTATTATAATAATATCTAATGCCATTCTGGAATTGTAATAGTCATGAAAATATCAGATTTAATGGGTGGATCTTCAAAAATTAGTGCATTCATCAAAAAATTAAGAATATAATTGAATTTGGAGGAAATATGAAAATAAAACTATTTGTAATAAAATAGGTTTCTTCCAACTTGTAAATATTCTCTTTCTTCTGTACAGATATGCACAGCACCTCACTGCCACCACTTCTTCTCCATTCTGGATCCCATTTTCGCAGCTCCACAGAACTTTGTGCTCTCTTGAGGTCTCTTATCTGAATCAAGTAAAACTCTTATAGGGGAAGAAAGAGGGGGAGCTGGAGACTCAGTGGGTTTTGTTGTTACCAAGCACAGATCAGAACCCCTACAACGCCCTGAACAGTGGTGGTGTCTCCAGAGAGAGAAACTCAGAGAATTCCTGAGTTGAATAGGATGGAACACTGCTCCCCTAGATCCTTGAATAAACACTCCTCAGATTGTTGCAAGTCTTTGATTACTTTCCAGAACTGGGAAATGGTTGATTTTGACAATTTTTGTCAGTGTTCTTGTCGCTTTTATGGAAAAGTGGGTTTTCAGAGGCCTTTAGTTTTCCATTCTTACTGATGTCCTTCCAATGTCCCCAGGTCCTGACATGGCCTCTTTCCCCACTCCCACCCTGACAACTTGCCACTTAAAAGTCTTCTTTTAAAAGACTGATACAAGTTCTGCCAGAGTTTCCCCATTAAAATAAATAACTGGCAGCCACTCTGTCAGCACAACTCACTTCTTTCGAGATGATCATAGCTCTTGCCCATGGTTTTCCTGCGTCCTTACTCATATTCTCTGTTTCTTTGACCTCGAATCCCAAATGTTCAGCCTTTTCTGGTAAGATTGTATTCATTCTCATTGGGCCTATTTTGTTTAAATTCCTATTCAGCCAACTACAAGACTCCTTACCCTTTCACTCCTGAATATTTAATGCCAGTATCTGTATGCCCCTCCCCCCAAGTCTTGGTTTAGATAACTGGTTTCTTGAAGCTGTGGCCTCTGAGCTTTTCACTCCTATACTACATTCCTCAAAAAGCTCTTTCCTTCCCCTGGTGTCAGCTGCCACAACCATACAAATGATTTATAAATCTCTCCAAGCCATCTCTGATCTAAACTCAAGTCATATATCTCTCGATGCCTTTAAGAAATTTCCACTTTGCTAATATCTCTATTAACCCTAACACAACAACCTAAATGGAACTCCTATGAAACTGGCACATCTACTGTCACATTCAAGAAAAAAAAAATTTTTTTGACATTGAAAGGATTTAAAAGTAATTCAAATAATAATTCACTGCAAAAAACCAAAGGAGAGTTTCCTATTAAGAAAAAAAAATTAATCATAAATCTATCTTCTGATAGATTACATATATCTACCTAATAGATATAACTAATCCAATAGACTAGGTATAATCTTTTGAAATTATATCATGGCAGCTAATCAAATAACTCTCCTTTTCATTCTTGAAACTCCTCCAAACTCTCCCTCAAACACAGTGTGTTCTAGGTATTGCTTGTCTGGTTTCCACCACCCACCCCCATCTCATGGTCTTATCTATAAATAAATATCTGCCCTTTCCAGTATGAATCACTCAGATCAGTGTTCTTAATTCTCCCTCTCAAGTATTACCCCAATTCTACACAGTGAAGCCTTAGAAATTAATCTGGCAAATATGGAATTCTTCTTAAAACTTGAGAGAGGAAAAAGATGTCATATAAAAATAATGAAAAGATACTAACTACATATTAAAGTTATATAATGTTTTCTGTTATATCATGATATTCCAAACTAAATAAGCCTTCCTATTTCCTTCTTCAAATGACACTTAGACACTGACTGGTCTCCTTGGTGATTATCATGACATAGTCTTGAGGTTTTAAATGGCTCCTAAAGACTTCATATATGTACTTAGAAGCAATTTTGGAGAAAAAGTGTCATTATGAGTTGTACTGATGCTTTAAGAAAAAATAAAAAGCTAATCCTATTACTATAATAAGAGAGCATATTGAAAATAACCAGTCATAGAGAAAAATACTTTCAAAACTATTGACAAGACCAGAGCAAGAAGATGCTCACTTGTGTTTGATAAATTACTGAAATATTTCCCATGCATCTAATATCACCCTTTTGGTAACTTTAGGCAAATTGGATTATCCTTTTGAACCTTAGTTTGCTCATTGGTAAAATGGGAATCTTGCAAAGATGATTCTTTAAATTGGCAGTAAAGGATGACTCAGCAAAGACTTTTGAAGAAAAGTGGCCTTTGAAATGGTCTAGGAGGTCACAGAAAACTACAAGGGTAATATCAACATATGACCACATAAATTGAACACAGTGAATACTCTGTTTACTACAGGCTTAGGCACATGATGGGGAGGACAGTATCTGGCACACATTAAGTCGTCAGGAGGAATTTCAAAGAATTAATGGGGACAGTGTAAAACACAGGTTGACTGGTAAATTAAGGGCGTACCGTTGACTACTTTTGGAAACTTGAACTTTTTTGGTAGGCTATAGATAGTAAATATTTCTTTGAAGAAAGTGTTTCCAGTTTACATTATATTAATATTTTCATAAAATGAAAGAATTTGAAAGGTGGTAGGAAATAGTGAGGACAGGAGTTCTTATCTGTTTCTGGTTTTATGATTACTTATGTCTTCAGCTTCTTATTAGGGAAAATATTAATCACATTGAAACAGATTTGCATGCAAAAGAATAAGTGAGGGAAAATGCCTATTCATCATTTCAATGCAAATTAAAAATTAGTTAGTTAATAAAATGTGGACAAAATAATTATTGCCCTTAGTCAATACTAATTAAATGTGGCTCCCTTTTTGCTCACTTTATGTTCCTTTCTCCCATTTCATTCACAAGTTCTGAACATTTCCCTTTGAAATATTTTTATAGAGTTTCTATTATGTATATGGCTACAAAACTCAGCATCTTCTTTCTTAAACATCTATAAATCATGCAGAGATAATAACTGGAATTTAACAAAGATAATTCAAAGGAACTCATTTCAATGAATCTAGAAGTGGATCTAATCCTCAGGCATCAATATGCATATAAGGGCTTCCAAAAGCAGTTGGTATGGCACAGAATGCATGTGAGCATGGAGAGTAGTGAAGAGAAGAAATGTGGAAGGTGGAGAATAGACATGGTATATTAGATCTCAGAACACATCTTTATAAACATATTCCTGGATAGTGAGATAATCACCAAGGAGACCAGTCAGTGTCTGAGTGTCATTTGAAGAAGGAAATAGGAAGGCTTATTTAGTTTGGAATATCATGATATAACAGAAAACATTTGTTGCTGCAAAATGAAAAATTATAATTTGTATTTGCAAGAATAAGTCCAAAGGTAAGGTGAGCATGGCCCTTTCAGATTTGATGAGTTCTAAATAAAGTGCTTCCAGCAATGCCGAGAAAGGTCAAAGCTGCAAACCACCTAGCTTATTACATTAACTGAAGCATTTCTCATTCACTTGGACCCATAGTTTATTCATCCAATATAATAAGGTGGCATTTGTAATTGTAATTTTTTGGTGAATAGAACACCTGGTGAAATTAGTTGGAAGAAAGATTTGAACTTAATCCCTGTGGGTGTTTAGCTTCAAGGTAGTGAAGGAGATGGCGTGATGTGGCTTTGGAGTCACAAAGGTCTGGGTTAGATGGGGCAGGGCTATTGTGGTTATCCTTTAATTGGTCCACCTGACCTGCCTTTGCTACCTGGCTCCCTCCTCTTGATTTATCTAGCATCTGTTTTGGTTGGATTCACTTTGGCATCCAGCTCTGGTGCCTGCTCTGAACAACCAGCTGGGACCCTCAGGCTCTAGACTTTTGATTCACTTCAAAGCATTGGCTTTTCTAAATACAAACTCTTCTTTCCATATCCAAACCTAAAAGGGGAAAAACTAATTATGCAATGGGATTATGGAAGCTTCAAAGAGTTCAGCCTTTTTCACTTGGCTTTATGTGATAGATGGCTCTTACTGTGTACCACAATCCCCCCCCCGCAAAAAAAAACAATACCACAAATGCATACAATAAGCACCGTAAATTACATGAGCATCTTCCTAAGATTCAAATATTACAGAAAGTTTTCCACTAGAAGTTATTTGTTTCATTTTAAGAAGGGACGAAAGATCCCAGGACAGTTAAATTCAGGGGAAACTGTAACGGTATTAAATTGTATATTCTACCTTTGATGTTAAAGATGCAGGGAGGCATCACATACACACACACACACACACACACATGCACACACACACACACGCAAAACCCCAAACAACAACACAACAGACCTTGAACCACATTCTGAACTTGATTGAAGCATAAAGAACTACTAAAAGTTCATAGTGAGATATCAAACTGATGATTGTGAGAGTGGGCAAAGATTATTCACCAGTCTGTTAGCTGTAGTGGGACTATGCCCCAATTACATATCTGGCATCAAAAACTTGAAAGTCCAAGCTAGGGAGTGAGATGGGTGCCTAGGTAGAGCAAAGTCTGTTCTCTATTCCCAGAGAGATTCTATGTCATTTAAGTGCTTGAGACGAAGCCCCTTCTTGCCCCTTTCCACATTGATCACACTGATTTAGAACATCACAGAATCCTCTTTTGTAAGCAGCTCTGGAGGCTACAAACTCCAAGGAATTGAGCTTGGGTAGATGGAGGCAATGTATCTACTTAAGCAGCAAGTGAGAGAAACAGCCAAACCACTTTTCCACTGTCCTTTTGTGTTCTCCCCCAGGCTTTCCATGTCTCATCACCCTTCCTAACAACAGGGCATAGACTACATTTGACTTCATTTGTCACTAGCTGCAGTGTGTGAAACAGATCTTACAGTTTCATTACCCTTTATTTTTAAAAATAAGAATGGAATTTACATGTTATAGATAGAAAATTCACATAGCAACGGGAGTGTAGAAAAACAAGCAGGTGTTAATAAATTTCCAAGAAACATTAATCTGTTTCTGCAAATACATCCTGCTGTTCATTTAAATGGAATGATACTCTATAAATTTACCACTTCAGACTCTCTCTGAGCTATCGCAAAGTAATATATAACATCTTCGATGATCAAAGTGAAAGTAAGTTAGAAATCCAATTTGTTTTTTTCACAATTTAAGCTCTTTATTTAAATTTTGCATTTCGGCTCTCATTTTTTTTTTAGGTGTTATATATTTTTTATTTATTATTATTTTATTTTGTTTTCTTTTTTTTAAACATCTTTATTGGAGTATAATTGCTTTACAATGGTGTGTTAGTTTCTGCTTTATAACAAAGTGAAGCAGCTGTAAATATACATATATCCAAATATCTCTTCCCTCTTTCGTCTCCCTCCTTCCTACCCATCAGATCCCACCCCTTTAGGTGATCACAAAGCACTGAGGTGATCTCCCTGTGCTATGCGGCTGCTTCCCACTAGCTATCGATTTTACATTTGGTAGTGTATATATGTCCAGGCCACTCTCTCACTTAGTCCCAGCTTACTCTTCCCCCTCCCCATATCCTCAAGTCCATTCTCTAGTAGGTCTGTGTCTTTATTCCCATTTTGAGCCTAGGATTTTCATAAACATTTTTTTTTTTTAGATTGCATATACATGTGTTAGCATAAGGGATTTGTTTTTCTCTTTCTGACTTACTTCACTCTGTATGACAGACTTTAGGTCCATCCACCTCACTGCACATAACTCCATGTCATTTCTTTATATGGATGAGTAATATTCTACTGTATATACGTGGCATATCTTCTTTATCCATTCATCTGTCATTGGACACTTAGGTAGCTTCCATGTCCTGGTTATTGTAAATAGAGCTGCAATGAACATTGTGGTATATGACTCTTTTTGACTTATGGTTTTCTCAAGGTATATGCCCAGTAGTGGGATTGCTGGGTCCTATGGTAGTTCTATTTTTAGTATTTTATGGAACCTCCATACTGTTCTCCATAGTAACTGTATCAATTTACATTCCCACCAACAGTGCAAGAGGGTTCCCTTTTCTCCACACCCTCTGCAACATTTGTTGTTTGTAGATTTTTTGATGATGACCATTCTGACTGGTGTGAGGTGATACCTCGTTGTAGTTTTGATTTGCATTTCTCTAATGATTAATGATGTTGAGCATTCTTTCATGTGTTTGTTGGCAATCTGTATATCTTCTTTGGAAGAATGTCTATTTAGGTCTTCTGCCTGTTTTTGGATTGGGTTTTTTTGATTTTCTGATATTGAGCTGCATGAGCTGCTTGTAAATTTTGGATAACAATCCATTGTCAGTTGTTTCATTTGCAAGTATTTTCTCCCATTCTGAGGGTTGTCTTTTTGTCTTGTTTATGGTTTCCTTTTCTGTGCAAAAGCTTTTAAGTTTCATTAGGTCCCATTTCTTTATTTTTGTTTTTATTTCAATTTCTCTAAGAAGTGGGTCAAAAAGTATCTTGCTGTGATTTATGTCATAGAGTGTTCTGCCTATGTTTTCCTCTAAGAGTTTGATAGTGTCTGGCCTTGCATTTAGGTCTTTAATCCATTATGAGTTTACTTTTGTGTATGGTGTTAGGGAGTGTTCTAATTTCATTCTTTTACATGTAGCTGTCCAGTTTTCCCAGCACCACTTATTGAAGAGGCTGTCTTTTCTCCATTGTATATTCTTGCCTCCTTTATCAAAAATAAGGTGAATAAATGTGCACAGGTTTATCTCTGGGCTTTCTATCCTGTTCCATTGATCTATATTTCTTTTTGTGCCAGTACCATACTGTCTTGATTACTATAACTTTGTAGAATAGTCCAAAATCCAGGAGCCTGATTCCTCCAGCTCCATTTTTCTTTCTCAAGATTGCTTTGGCAATTCGGGGTCCTTTGTGTTTCAATACAAATTGTGAAATTTTTTGTTCTAGTTCTGTGAAAAATGCAAGTGATAGTTTGATAGGGATTGCAATGGATCTGTAGATTGCTATGGGTAGTATAGTCATTTTCTTAATGTTGATTCTTCCAATCCAAGAACATGGTATATCTCTCCATCTGTTTGTATGGTCTCTAATTTCTTTCATCAGTTTCTTATAGTTTTTTGCATACAGGCCTTTTGTCTCCTTAGGTAGGTTTATTCCTAGGTATTTTATTGTTTTTGTTGCATTGGTAAATGGGAATGTTTCAGATTTTTCATCATTAGTGTATAGCAACACAAGAGATTTCTGTGCATTAATTTTGTATCCTGCTACTTTACCAAATTCATTGATTAGCTCTAGTAGTTTTCTGGTAGCATCATTAGGATTCTGTATGTGTAGTATCATGTCATCTGCAAACAGTGACAGCTTTACTTCTTCTTTTCCAGTTTGGATTCTTTTATTTCTTTTTCTTCTCTGATTGCTATGGCTAAAGCTTCCAAAACAGTTTTGAATAATAGTGGTGAGAGTGAGCAATCTTTTCTTTTTCCTGATCTTAGTGGAAATTGTTTCAGTTTTACACTATTCAGGACGATGTTGGCTGTGGGTTTGTCATATATGGCCTTTATTATGTTGAGCTAAGTTCCCTGTATGCCTACTTTCTAGAGGGTTTTTATCATAAAAAGTGTTGAATTTTGTCCAAAGCTTTTTCTGTGACTATTGAGATGATCATATGGTTTTTATTCTTCAATTTGTTAATATGGTGTATCACATTGATTGACTTACATGTATTGAAGAATCCTTGCATTCCTGGGATAAACCCCACTTGATCATGCTGTATGATCCTTTTAATGTGCTGTTGGATTCCGTTTGCTAGTATTTTGTTGGGAATTTTTGCATCTATCTCATCAGTGATATTGGCCTGTAGTTTCCTTTCTTTGTGACGTCTTTGTCTGGGTTTGGTATCAGGGTGATGGTGGCAACATAGAATGAGTTTGGGAGTGTTTCTCCCTCTGCTATATTTTGGAAGAGTTTGAGAAGGATAGGCATTAGTTATTTTCTAAATGTTTGATAGAATTCACCTGTGAAGCCATTTGGTCTGTGGCTTTTGTTTGTTGGAAGATTTTTAATCACAGTTTCAATTTCAGTGCTTGCAATTGGTCTGTTTATATTTTCTATTTCTTCATGGTTCACTCTCAGAAGGTTGTGCTTTTCTAAGAATTTGTCCTTTCTTCCACGTTGTCCATTTTATTGGCATATAGTTGCTTGTAGTAATCTCTTATGATCCTTTGTATTTCTGCTGTGTCAGTGGTTCCTTCTCCTTTTTCATTTCTAATTTTATTGATTTGAATCTTCTCCCTTTTTCTTGATGAGTCTGGTTAATGGTTTATCAATTTTGTTTATTTTCTCAATGAACCATCTTTTAGTTTTATTGATCTTTGCTATTGCTTCCTTCATTTCCTTTTCATTTATTTCTGACCTGATCTTTATGATTTCTTTCCTTCTGCGAACTTTTTTTTGTTGTTGTTATTTTTTCTCTAATTGCTTTAGGTGTAAGGTTAGGATGTTTATTTGAGATGTTTCTTGTTTCTTAAGGTAGGCTTATATTGCTGTAAACTTCCCCTTAGAACTGCTTTTGTTGCATCCTATAGGTTCTGGGTCATCATGTTTTCATTGTCATTTGTTTCTAGGTACTTTTTGATTTCCTCTTTGATTTCCTCAGTGATCTCTTGGTTATTAACTAGTTTATTGTTTAGCCTTCATGTGTTTGTATTTTTTACAGATTTTTCCCCCTAATTGATATCTAGTCTCATAGCATTGTGGTCAGAAAAGATACTTGGTATGATTTCAATTTTCTTAAATTTACCAAGGCTTGATTTCTGACCCAAGATATGATCTATCCTGGAGAATGTTCCATGAGCACTTGAGAAGAAAGTGTATTCTGTTGTTTTTGGATGGAATGTCCTATAAATATCAATTAAGTCCATTTGTTTAATGTACCATTTAAAGCTTGTGTGTCCTTATTTATTTTCATTTTGGATGCTCTGTCCATTGATGAAAGTGGGGTGTTAAAGCCCCCTACTCTGATTGTGTTGCTGTCAATTTCCCCTTTTATGTCTGTTAGCATTTGCCTTATGTATTGCGGTGCTCCTATGTTGGGTGCATAAATACTTACAGTTGTTATATCTTCTTCTTGGATTGATCCCTTGATCATTATGTAGTGTCCTTCTCTGTCTCTTGTAATAGTATTTATTCTAAAGTTTATTTTTTCTGTTATGAGAATTGCCCCTCCAGCTTTCTTTTGATTTCCATTTTCATGGAATACGTTTTTCCATCCCCTCATTTTCAGTCTGTATGTGTCCCAAGGTCTGTGGTGGGTCTCTCGTAGGCAGCATATATATGGGTCTTGTTTTTGTGTCCATTCAGCCAGTCTATGTCTTTTGGTTGGAACATTTAATCCATTTACATTTGAGGTAATTATCAATATGTATGCTCCTATTACAATTTTCTGAATTGTTTGGGGTTTGTTATTGTAGATGTTTTCCTTCTCTTGTGTTTCCTCCATAGAGAAGTTCCTTTAGCATTTGTTTGAAAGCTGGTTTGGTGGTATGGAAATATCTTACCTTTTGCTTGTCTGTAAACATTTTAATTTCTCTGTTGAATCTGAATGAAATCCTTGCTGGGTAGAGTAATCTTGTAGGTTTTTCCCTTTCATCACTTTAAATATGTCCTGCCACTCCCTTCTGGCTTGCAGAGTTTCTGCTGAATGATCAGCTGTTAACCTTATGGGGATTCACTTGTATGTTATTTGTTGTTTTTCCCTTGCTGCTTTTAATATTTTTTCTTTGTATTTCATTTTCGATAGTTTCATTAATATGTGTCTTGGCATGTTTCTCCTTAGATTTATCCTCTGCAGGACTCCCTGCACTTCCTGGATTTGATTGACTCTTTCATTTCCCATATTAAGGAAGTTTTCAACTATAATCTATTCAAATATTGTCTCAGTCCCTTTTTCTTTTTCTTTTCTTCTTCTGTGACCCCTATAATTCGAATGTTGGTGTGTTTAATGTTGTCCCACAGGTTTCTGAGACTGTTAATTCTTCTCTTTCTTTTTTTTTTTTTTTATTCTACTCTGCAGTAGTTATTTCCACTATTTTATCTTCCAGGTCACTTATCCGTTCTTCTGCCTCAGTTATTCAGCTATTGATTTCTTCTAGAGAATTTATTATTTCATTTATTGTGTTGTTTGTTTTCTCTTTAGTTCTTCTAGGTCCTTGTTAAACGTTTCTTCTATTTTTCCATCCTATTGTCATGATTTTTGATCATCTTTACTATCATTACTCTGAATTCTTTTTCAGGTAGACTGCCTATTTCTTCTTCATTTGTTTGGTCTGGTGGGTTTTTACCTTGCTCCTTCATCTGCTGTGTGTTTCTCTGCCTTCTCATTTTGCTTACCTTACTGTGTTTGGGGTCTCCTTTTTGCAGGCTGCAGGTTCATATTTCATTGTTTTGGGTGTCTGCCCCCAGTGGCTAAGGTTTGTTCAGTGGGTTGTGTAGTCTTCCTAGTGGTGGGGACTAGTGCCTGTGTTCTGGTGGATGAGGCTGGATATTGTCTTTCTGGTGGGCAGGTCCACATCTGGTGGTGTATTTTGGGCTGTCTGTGACCTTATTATGATTTTAGGCACGCTCTCTGCTAGTAGGTGGGCTTGTGTTCCTGTCTTGCTAGTTGTTTGGCATAGGGTGTCCAGTACTGTAGCTTGCTGGTCGTTGAGTGGAGCTGGGTTTTGGCATTGAGATGGAGATCTCTGGGAGCTTTTTGCTGTTTGATATTATGTGGAGCTGGGAGGTCTCTGGTGGACCAGTGTTGTGAACTTGGCTCTCCCCACTAGAGGCACAGGTCTGACACCCAGCTGGAGCACCAAGGCCCTGACAGCCACACGGCTCAGAAGAAAAGGGAGAAAAAAAGAATGAAAAAGAAAGAGAGAGACTCAGAGAGACAGAGAGAGAGAGAGAGAGGAGAGAGGAGAGAGAGCTTTATTAAAAC
>NW_006779069.1:501934-520906 GCF_000442215.2 Lipotes vexillifer | reverse complement strand
CTGAACCAAGACACTGTCAGCCACATGACTCAGAATAAAAGGGAGAAAAAAGAAAGAAGGAAAGAGAAATAAATTAAAAAATTAAATTAAATTAAAAAGTTAAAATAAAAAAAATTATTAAAAAGAATATATATATATATATATATATAAAGTAATAAAAAAATGAAAGAAAGAAGAGAGCAACCAAACCGAAAAACAAATCCACCAATGATAAGAAGCACTAAAAACTAAACTAAAAAAAAAAAGAAAACCTGGCAGAGAGAACCCTAGGGCAAATGGTAAAAACAAAGCTATACAGCCAAAGTTACACACAGAAGCATACACATACACACTCATAAAAAGAGAATAAGGAAAAAATATATATATTGTTGCTCCCAAAGTCCACTGCCTCAATTTGGGATGATTCATTGTCTATTCAGGTATTCCACATATGCAGGGTACATGAAGTTGATTGTGGAGATTTAATCCATTGTTCCTGAGGCTGCTCGGAGAGATTTCCCTTTCTCCTCTTTGTTCGCACAGCTTCTGGGGTTCAGCTTGGGATTTGGCTCTGCCTTTGCGTTTAGGTCGCCTGAGGGCTTCTGTTCTTCACTCAGACAGGACGGGGTTAAAGTAGCAGCTGATTAGGGGGTTCTGCCTCACTCAGCCCGGGCGGAAGGAGGGGTACGGAATGCAGGGCGAACCTGTGGCAGCAGAGGTCGGCATGACGTTGCAACAGCCTGAGGCACGCTGTATCTTCTCCTGGGGAAGGTGTCTCTGGATCTCGGGACCCTGGCAGTGGCGGGCTGCACAGGCTCCCGGGAGGGACGGTGGGATAATGACCTGTGCCTGCACACAGGCTTCTTGGTGGCTGCAGCAGCAGCCTTAGCGTCTCATGCCCGTCTCTGGGGTCCGCGCTGATAGCCGCAGCTCGCGTCAATCTCTGGAGCTCGTTTAAGCGGTGCTCTTAATCCTCTCTCCTTGCGCACCGTGAAACAAAGAGGCAAGAAAAAGTGTCTTGCCTCTTTGGCAGCTTGAGACTTGTTCCCAGACTGCCTACCAGTTAGCTGTGGTGCACTAACCCCTTCAGGCTGTGTTCACACAGCCAACCCCAGTCCTCTCCCTGGGATCTGAACTCTGAAGCCGGAGCCTCAGCTCCCAGCCCCTGCCAACCCCTGGTGGGGGAAGCAGACAAGCCTCTCAGACTGGTGAGTGCTGGTCAGCTCTGATCCTTTGTGTGGGAATCTCTCCACTTTGCCCTCTGACGCCCTCTTGCTGTGCTCTCCTCTGTGGCTCTGAATCTTACCCGCTACCACCCTCTGCCTCCACCAGTGAAGGGGCTTCCTAGTGTGTGGAAACTTTTCCTCCTTCACAGCTCCCTCCCAGAGGTGCAGGTCCCGTCCCTATTCTTTTGTCTCTGTTTTCTCTTTTATCTTTTCCCTACCCAGGTACGTGGGGAGTTTCTTGCCTTTTGGGAGGTCTGAGGTCTTCTGCCACCATTCAGTAGGTGTTCTATAGGTGTTGTTCCACATGTAGATGTATTTCTGATGTGTTTGTGGGGAGGAAGGTGATCTCCATGTCTTGCTCTTCTGCCATCTTCAAGGTCTCTCTATGTGTTTTATTGATAAACAACATTTCTGAATTTGGAACATCCTTCTCACCTAATCAGTTTTTTTTTTTAAACATCTTTATTGGAGTATAATTGCTTTACAATTGGTGTGCTAGTTTCTGCTTTATAACAAAGTGAATCAACTATACACATTTGATCAAGCATCAATTTTATTTACACACATTACAGGTATACTTCAAAAGCTGTCATGGAATCTTGCAACTGCCAAACATAAAGTTCTATTCTAAACCAAGTATACCTATAAATGAGAAAAAAACTGTGTTCTGTCACACTTAAAGACATAAAATAATTTATCATTGTACTGTTCAATAGTGGTAGTCATTGACAGAACCAGAGATAACCACTGGAGGAACTGTGAATGAGGTTGTATCTTGGAAAAAAGTGAGAAAGGAGTAATGTATCCATGTGGCTCCCATGGTTATCATAATACATGGTCAATAAATAAATTCTGAGGTTGATAATAAAGAAACTGTAGCTGGAATTCATCATTTAAAAGGATTGGCAGAAACATCGATGGAACTAAAACCAAAAAAGAATTGTAAGTGATTGCCTCTGGGGAGACAGACGAGGGAACGGGTCTAGACATGGGGGTGGTGGTAACAGAGCAACTCTTGCTTTTTATCCTGAGTTCTTCTGCCATGTTTCATTTTTCATTATGTGCCTATATTACTTAAATAAATAAAATAGAATAAACAATAATAAAATAATTTATAAAGTTAAACTACTTGATGTCCATTTACTTATAAAATCATTTTAGCTCTCTTATTTTAGTGAGCAGATCATAAATTTGAATTTTCATTGTCATTATCATCATCTATGGTCTATGCCACCTAGATACAGCCCATATAAATTTGTTGTGTTCTTAAAAATGCCCTTGGTACCTCTTTTAGTACCCAAGTGAACCTATTCAAGCAAGGATGAATCTGATTTTACCAGAAGGGATTTTTCTGAGACAAACTTAGGTAACCAAGAAAAAACTGACCTCTGTTGTGAGAACTCAGAACCTCTCAACTTATTGCCTTTGGGTTACAATGGCCAGAGGGCACTCCCTTCCTTTTCTCATTCCTCTTATAAATATTCCTTTCCACTAACATTGACTCTTGTCTCTTACTTTGCTCTTGAGAACACAACTATTCAGGGCACAATATTCAGTAGCTTAGAGGAGAGGAAACACACTGCATCTTTTCCCTGAATAAAGTTTACAATCCATGCTTTAAGTTTAAAATTTAATTTTGCCTTCTAAGATTAAGGGATTCCTTAAAACTTAAAGGATACGATTTATATTTAGGTCCTTAGAAGATAAAATAATACTGAAAGCACAGGCAGGGATGGATCCTGTGGCTGGTCAAGACAAGGTAAGTTCAGTGGAATTTGGAATCTAGGTGTGTGTGTGAATTGGGGTGGGCACGGTGGTACTTTGGGAGAAGAATTGGAATTTCAACAGGATCATAAAGGATAAGTAGAATTTAGATGGATTCAAAGCAAAAATGATGGAGCTGGAAAGAAGCAACAGATGTTCTCAAATTAGTAAAGTACCTAGATATAAGGAAGTTTTAAGTTATTTATTAAGTCATTCATTCATTCACTCAAACGAAATTCAGAGCACAAGTAGCAGCTAGGCATTGGGGTAGGCGCTGGAGAGTAGAACTACATAAGATCATTTTCATGAACTTGGGGATATTACAGGCTATAGGGATAGATAAGTGTGGATATAAATAACTGCAATACAGTGGGATGCATTCTTCAGTGCAATGCAAATGGAACAAAGGATGGCAGGCACTGGAGAGAGTAAGGTGGGTGAAGAAGGTTGGGTCAAACCCCACAGAAGAGGTGCATTAGATAAGGATTTCTGAAGGCTGAGTGGGATATCTCAAGTGGAGAAAGAAAAGACGGCATCCCAGGCAACAGGAAAGCAGCAGGTGCAGGTGTGTGGAGACCTGGAAGGCCCAGACCACGTAATGGTGAGTGGTTCTATGAAGCTAGAGTATAGGGCAGGTGCCTGGATAGCATGAGAACAGAAGGGGTAACATGGGTTAAGTTGTAAAGGGCACGTGTGACATGATAACTAACTTGGACCTTATTTTCTACCTGTTAGAAACCACTGAAAGTATTAAAGCAGGAAAATGATGTCATCAGACTTATGTTTCAGAAAGATCTAAATTAATTTTCAATCTTCTCTTGTATTCCCTTTATTGCCAACTAATACATTTCTTCCATCTTAAAAAATGAAAATAAATCCAAGAAAACAAAAGCCCCACCCTTCCTCAACCTTAGTTAACTGTCTCTCTCCTTCCCTTTAGAGTTATAGTCTCTAGTCACACAAATGTCACTGCCTCATTTCCCAATCTTCAACTCAGTGCAATCCAGCTAATAAGCCCTTTTAGCCCCTTAAAATTCTTGACAACCAGTGACCTCCTGACCACCAACTATAGTCTCACTTTATGTGGTTCTCAGAGGCATTTGATTCTGAGATCACTCTCTTCTTGAAACTTTTCCAGTACCTAAAAAATCTCACCTAACTGGTTCTCCTCAAAACCTCCAAATAGGTCTCCCAAGGCTGCTGTGCTGCCAGGCCTTTCCCTCTCTACCCAAATCCTAATGTTTCCCTGGGTTCTGTTATCTCTTCTGTTTCCACACACCTACTTGAGGGATCACTTCTACGCCTGTGGCTTTGCTCACTCTTTATGGGCTGAATTGCATCCCCCACAAAAATTTATAAGTTGAAGTCCCAACTCCCATCATCTCAGAATTTGATCGTATTTAGAGATAGTCTTTACAGAGGTAATTATGTTAAAATGAGGTCATCAGGGTGGGCCCTAGTCCTATATGACTGATGTCCTTATAAGAAGAGGACATTTAGACACACACACACACACACACACACAAACACACACACACACACATGGGGGCAGAGGGTGCGGGTAGCCAATGTGAATCACAGAGAGAAGACAGCCATCTACAAGCCAAGGGGAGAGGCCTGGAACAGATCATTCTCTCATAGCCTTCAGAAGGTAGCAACCCTGCTTGATCTCAGACTTCTAGCCTCCAGACTGTGAGAAAATAAATTTTTGTTGTTGAAGCCACCCAGTCGGTGATATCTTGTTACCACAGCCCTAACAAACTATTATACCCACAATATGTAGGCTAAAGACTGCCCAATCTATAGCTCTCTCTTGAGACACAGATGCACATGGCCAACTGCTGACCACACATCTCCACCTGCCTGCAGACACACCTTATTTTATTATATTTTCCCCCAAATGTGCTCCTCTTCAAGTTTTCCTTAACCATTATCTATCTAATTATCCCAGGTCAGAAATCTTAGAGTCAGTGCAAACTTCTCCTCTTTTCTTTATTCACATTCCTCCAATCCAATTAGTCCCATCATATTTTTCCTCTTATATATTCCCCAGTTCCATTTTCTCCACCACCTCTGTTTTAGCCCAGATCATATCTCTTGACTGCTATTGTAATAGATTTCTAATGGGTCTCCCCATTGTCATCTTGCCCTCTCAAGTCCAGACAGAGTAATCCCTACAAAATGAAAATATAATCCTATTATTCTATTGCTTAAAAAATATCAACAGTTCCCCTTTGCCTATGGGATAAAGTTCATATCTGTCCATAGGGCATATAAGACCCTTCATGATTTTATTTTTCTTATGTCCAATTACATCTCTGCCCACTCCTCCCTTTATACTCTGTCATTCAGAACTGCTGGCAGTTCACAGCTGACATCATAGAGCTTAATGGACACAAAAAGAGATGAATTTGATGTGAGGATGGTATTGCTAAGGTCAAGTCAGGGGGAAGAAACAGTGGAACAAGGACAGGTGTCATAATCATTGTTTGATATGAGATGTAGCCCTATAGACATTTTAGACATCTATGCATTTGTTCTGCTGGCTCTTAGATTGGAAATTGTATGTGGGCAGAGGTCATGAGTATTTTGATTTCTAGTCAAAGAGAAAGTCCTTCAGAAAAAGGGTCTGTGGTCCAAAAGTATCTGGCTTGGTGGATTCCAACATATCTGAAAATTTCATTAAAATGTTTTAGGTTGTGTTGGGTTTTGTGAGAAGGCCCAGGAGCCAAGATGACTATGGCCCTGAGATAGTGGCAAACTGTGATTAAATTAATTCACACTTTCTTCTAGGACTAGCTGTGGGGCTAAGTAAAAGAGTAAGTAGGTTTGAGCTTTTTATAGAGATTCTTATTTCTCACAAAGGTATTGCAAATAATTTATCCTGTTATCTTGGGGGAGGATTTAGGCCTTTCCCAATCTTGGTGAGCCTGATTGGTGTTTGAATGCCTTCATTGCTCTCTCTGATAGTAGAAGGATTTGTGCACCCAGTACATACAAATAGAAAAATATAGACAGAAGTACCTTTCCAGCCAGATGTTACTATTAAGGGCCTCTCCTATACCCATAGCTCCACTTTGGTGGGATGATCAGTGGAGAAGTAATTGACAACTTATTGTTTTCATGTGGGTGGCAGATACTCCTACAGGACCAGACCTTACTTCATGAAATTCTTTGAAAACACCAGAGCATGAATATCCATTCACAGGAGCTGCCATCTTCATCCCCGATTTTGAGAACCAATTGCATGACGTGACCAAAACAGACTAGGTGAGAAGGCCAATGACTTCTTATTTTGAATTAACAAATGTCTACTGGAATGCCCCCCCACCCCAACACCAAATTCAAATTCATCCAAAAGTAGACCCTACCTACAAGGATTACCCAACCCTTCACTAGTCTTATCATGTGGTTGGCTGTGAGTAGGACTGCCATATATGATAGTTCTAATTATAAACTACATGACTGCAATGGACACCAATCATACTTCAGCACATGTGCATGGTGCCCCTTGGAGGTGAATGTTAAACAGCCAACAAGGCTACAGACAAGACCCTTATAGGGGCCTTATAAACTTTCTTTGGTTCTTGTCTGAGGACTTTGGAGCTCTTTGGGCCTTTGTGAAGGACACCAGCAGAAAATGGAAATCAAGGGATTTTCATCAAACTGTTTTAGGTGCTCATACGTATCACAATTACATTCTCCCTAATGTAACAGAGACACTGTCCCTCTCTCTAGAAGGAGAAGCTCTTTGTTTATTATAAGGAGATAAATAAGAGATATAAATGGTTTATATGGTGATAGAAATGCCAAGTCTGATTAAAGCGTTCTGGGGGAAGAAAACTGAAATTAGAGACATGCTAAATTAGAAATGAGAATAAAAAATTGCTTGAGGTGATTAGCTCAATCATGCAGCACATCAGGGAACACTGAGTGAGGATCATTTCCAAGGGATATTAAGCAAATAGTGAGGATTTAACTAGGAAGCAGCAGAAGCTATTATCCTAGAAGGCTGAGGTCAGGAAGCAAGTATTAGGTGAAGTTTCAGGAGAAAGACACCTTTGATGGGTCAAGGAGTCACTCAGGTAAATCATTTCTTTCCTTAGGAATTTTTTTTTTAGTGTGTTATATTTCAAAAGCATTTTCAGATACCTGACATTCCTGTATTCTGCCTTTTCTTACTCACTTTGGTTATGCCTCCTGATTCACTGTCCCCATGACTGTCCACTCTGCTTTGTGTGTGAGGACCTGATAGGAGGGCATCTGTACATTGCTGTCCCCAGGCGTTTTCATTTTCATAACTTTATTTGCAAAAGGAGCCATTGTTCACATGGGACAGAAGAGAATGGCAATCTCGGGATGTTCAAAAGTCTCAGTGGCTCCTAATCCAGTTCTAATGCTTGGTGTTTGATGCAGTTTCCAAGGAGAGCTGTGACACAAGGGCATTAATCTACCTTGTGACAGCATGGGGTTTTAATGCATTTTCTGTATCTGAAGAAAGAGCCTCCTATGGAGGTGGTGAAAGGAGTTATGGTGAAATCAATATCTTCATTTCACCGGGGCACTGACAATTTGTAGCAATGATACAAGGGATCACTGCACAGGGAGAGCTTGTTGGACAGAATCTAATACACAGTACATATACTTTTAAAAATGGACACAAAGATTTGCTTTATGAGTTATAAAAAATAAAAGGTGAATGTGCTACACGGAACCAGTTTCTTTCTAGAAATATGTAGATAACCTGTTATAACATCAAAGATATGATTTTGGAGCAATAAAGTTTTCCTTACATCTCTCTTTTGCAGAAGTCATGTTGTCTACAAAAAAAGATAAATTCCATAAAGCACATTCAGGAATCAGCAGAAAACATCCTGGATATACATTGAGATATCCAAATCAAAATTATGATGTCTGATATTCTACTAATGGTACAGACCAACCAAGAAAAGGGTACAATAAAATGTCAAGGATAAGGCCATTCAGCCTTGTCAGTGAGACTGACCAAGGAGGAAAGTGAGGACCACCTTCGAAGGTATTATGGGGTGGGAGATGAGTCAGAGTACTAACTGGACCAGACTTTTCAGTCCTTTTCAACGACAGATGTTAGATTTGATATTAATATCAGTGTCACTTGAAAATAAAATTTAATAGTCAACCACTGATTTATTTTGGTTTCTTTTTTCCCTGGGTAATATTGTTCAGCTTAACCAGATTTCTGTGATATTTCAATATTATATGTATGCTGTTGCAATTAGCAGTGTTACTTAAGTATATATCCCTATATATCTATCTGATATCTTTCAAATAAATAAATGAGGATGGATGCATATTTTTAAAGGTTATTATTCATTGCTTTGCTATCTTCATAGTTTACACAAGGTTTAAATATATACATGGAAAAGCTTCTTTATACCTGACATGAGTAACACCTTGCTACGGTAGGAATCATTTCACTTATTCTATATGCATGTAAAGATAACATGGAAATGGTTAATTTTTCTATACTTTCCATGAATTTTATTTTTCTTCTTTTTTATTTTTTTCTGACAATCAATGTCAAGGAATATAAAGTTTCTTTTATTTGGATGGTTTTAACATTTTCTTTTCCTAAGTCATGAAAAATTATTTTTTACTATGTCTCTCAGATATGGTGGATATTTCTAAAGTGGAGTAAAGACAGCATACATACGAGATGCAGATATTCAAGAAAATACAGTCCGCTGCAAAATTTCCCAAACTTGTGTTCTGTGAAAAACTAGTCTCAAAAGAGTTCCATCATCAAATAAGTTTGGAAGATGCTGCATCTTATCTCCCTTCTTGGAGATTTACAGCACACTTGAGAATATTTAAAATGTTGGTAAATTCTGCAGAAAAGAAACTGGTTTAACAAAGCCCAGCATTTCTTAAATTAACTTGACAATGAAACTTGGCTTTAAAATTCATGAAATACCCATTAACAACCTGCTTAATTATCCCTTACCCATGGGCAGGATATTCTGCACATAGACTCTTGAACTTTAAAGTACATGGTCAGTACTGTCTAATGTCCTTGGCAGATTAGGGTAGAAGCAAAAATATTAATCCCTCTATCCCCCACCTTAATTATTTCATCTCTTTTCATTACTCTCTCTCTTATTTCATAAAACTTCTGTGAAAAATAACCAGCTAAATTGTCATTTGGCTTGTCAAATTAAGTGCTATGTGAATGTTATAATAATAGTGACTATTAATTGAGCACCCACTGCATGTCAGGCAATGAAGCACTAAGTCAGACACTTAATGCAAACTTTCCTTGTTCTACACAACAACTAGCAGAGACGCATTGCATCTTCACATAAAACATAAGGAAACTGTCTGGGAGAGGTCATATATCTTGCCCAATTCACTTGCTACTATAGGATACAGCCAGAATTGCATAACCATCTCTCTTGTCTCCCAAGTCCCTGCAGTTTTCACTATATCATTCTGTCTCTCTAAATAACATGAATTCAGCCAGTCCCAATGATATAATAAAATATGAAATGATAAGAATAATGATGCCAATAATGGTAATTAATAACAACCAGAAAGGTATTAAAATGCTACATATTGTCATTGTACAAAATTTATGGTGGTGCAGTGTTTTAACAGTAAAGAGCCCACTCTCCTTTTTCCTACCCCCACATCCAATTAATCATTAACTCTGGTTAATGCTTTCTTTAATATCTCTACTCCCACTAACTGTTGTGCAAGTCACCATCTTATCTGCTCTGGATTTTTACTGCAAACAACACTTGACCTAACCTGTATCCTTGCCTTCCTCCAATTCATTTTGTGCACTGCAATCACAATGGTCTTTTTAAAGTACAGATCTGATTACCTGATTACTCACTCTTCAATTAAAAACCTCTAAGACTTCCCACTGACAATAGGTTAAAGGCTGAACTTGTAGGTTTCTATGATCCTCCATTTTCTGGCCCCTGTCACCTCTCCAACTTCAAACTCCACACTCTCCAACCTCATCTGATTGATTTGTTCATTTGTTTGTTTGTTTTCTTTCCCCCTCCTTCAACCAGAAGTGAGCTCAAAGAGGGGAGAGACCTCCCCTGTTGACCACTGTGTCTCCCAACACCCAGCACTCCCTCTTACACATAGTAAGAACTAAATAAATATCCATTGAATGAAAGGATAGATGAAAGGATGAAAAGGGTGAATGAATGAATGAAAGAAAAGTAGTGAATGGGAGAGAAAGAGAGGTGCAAGGGATGTCCAGAACATGTCCTTTGTGTCCCCTTTGACTTTATCGGGACTGCTAAGAGAAGACAGGGTTAGAAGAGGAAATTTGTTTTCAACAAATTTTGTGGGATGTGGCTCCAGCAGAGCTGCTTCGTGGCCTGGGTGAAGCAGTGTGATGAGACAGGAGGGCCGTTATTTCATCCACAGGGATCTCATCACAGCTCTACAACCTCAAGGAGGGGCAGCTTTGGAAACATCAGAGAGAATGCCTTTGGAAAAACCATCAGCCTCCCCAGGAAGTGCCCTACCAATAGAAGCAACAGTGAGAGTCTTCAGGCCCTTCAAGGACAGTGGAGATTGATGTGGGAGAAACAGCAGGAAAAGTTGAATAAAGCAGACACTTCATGCTGAGTCTGTTTGGTAAACTGCTTTGTGAACACATGTGGGACAATCATTCGAGGATGCCAAGGTATATTCATTAGGGGGTGGGTAGGGGGACCTGCTCAGGGAAGAGACTAGAAGTCCTCCTCTTTTAAGAAAAAGATAAACGGAAACATGTTTCTTCGAGTTTATCCACAGGCTTGCAAATTCAGAAACTACTATTCTATAGCACTGAATTTGGAGCCAGAAAATCTTATTTCTGGCTCTTCCACAATCTAGCTCTGTGGCTTGGGGCAAGCTTCAGAGTCTTCCCAACTCCAATTTCTTCATCCAAAATATAGGAATAATGATACCTACTGAAGGGCATTGTGAAGAGTGAATGAGGTAAAGTTTGAAAATATATATGAAAACATTTTTGTAAAATATAAAGTGCTATAAATTATTATTTATTTGTCATAGTCACATGTAGGATGGTCTGTCTATCTTATATTTAAGCTCTTCAACCCTTAAATGATTCTTTCATTTACATAACTGGCTGCCCCAGGAATCATATTTGTTCTCCTGGATCCCACTCCCTTGGCCAGAGTTTGTTGGACTAGCAGTGGACATCTGACCTAAGCTCACCCAGTTAGATTTTCCTACCAGAGATTTTAGAATTGGAACCCCAAACTCTATTTCAACCTAAGTTGGTCTTTTGACTGGCAAAGTCCTAAACTCAGGAGCTATGGGTTGTCATCATAAATCTACGCGTTACTGCAGAGCAAAGAAGGACAATCAGAGAGAAATGAGGCAAATTTGTGGAGAAGCTGCCTGGATTCAGGGTGGATTGTCAGTCCCTGGGTCTAGTTTCCTTGAATATTACTGTGTCTTAATTATCAATTTTGAGTCTTAATTATAAATGTCCCTTTCTGTCTTTAGTTAAATAAAGTTGGCTCTTGTTCTGTTACAGTGAAAGAATCCTAATACCAGATAGATAGATGGATAGATAGATAGATAGATTAGATAGAGATGGGTAGATAGATAGATAGATAGATAAATGGAGATGGCTAACTCTATTACTGAATAATATATTGGTTAAAGAAAAAGGCTGTGCTGCAACCTTGACCACATGGAGCTCATCTCATAAGCATGTGGTGTGTCTGCTTTGTAGAGGTGTTATGGAGACTAACATCTGTGTCGCGATTTAGTTTACCAAAAGAAGCACTATATGAAATAAGGTGATAACTACAATAATAGAAATAACAGTACTTAATAAAAATCAGAAAGTTTTAAAAACTCTACATTGGCCAGTGTGAAATCTTCAGCAGTGGGTTGTTGTAATATCGGCCATCATAGAAGACTTGCTTGGCTCTTGGTCATGATCCAGTACCTTCATATGGCCATATCAGGCACCATTGCTCCTCTGCACGTTTCTGACCTTTCTTATTTAAATGAATTCCATCTGTTTGGAAACACTTTTCCTTTCAGAAGATTGCAGTATCCACTTACTAACCATACAAAAGAAATCTTCTAGTAAAAGAAAATAATAATATTTACTCCTATTATTTCATCCAGTCATCTTCTGGAATGTTTGCAAATGTCCATACTGAACTTTGACTACTATAAACCCTGTTTTAATATTTCAAAAATAAATGTGTTAATGAATCTCTAGGAACACATGTTACCAATGTTATATATAATTTCCATCTTGCCCCACATAGTCCTATTGCACAATTCATGCTTGTACAACTAAAATTTGCTTTCTTGGTATGCTTATTGTTTTAGTAACAATAATTAGAAACCAATAATATTTTGTAAAACAAAGTCAGGTATACATATGCAACACCGATTATGGTCACATTAGTTGGCTCAGAGTCTGACAATGGGAAAGAATACATAGAATGAAGGATCTGAGCACTATGGTGACATAGCACATAAAAAAGTTGAGCTTTATCATTTGTAGGATCAGAGTGAATGCACATATATATTATACATATGTATTTATGAATAGATTAACCTTTTGTAAGAGCCATACAAAATTTATAATTCAGTTGTTCCCAGTTATTTCACAGTGATACAATTACCTTCAAAAGCCTATTTTTAAGAGCTCCTTTGATCAGAAATGTTTGCACACCTGAGTAGGCTGAGCCTAGCTCACTGATGTCTGAATTAAGAAATCAAGTATGTATTACAACTTCACTAATTTGTAGGGAGATGTGTTTGAATTAATGAAAGAGTATGAGTTATTTTATGTAATAAATTACAGTACTTTATTAAATTAGCATTCTTTTCAAGTTTGCTTCAATGAATTATAAATTTAACTGCTAATAAGCCACATTCATTGACAACACGAATATACTAAGGTACTTTAAAATACTTTCTCTATGAAGTAGATGTTTTACAGAAATTGTTATATTTATTTTGAAAATGATACCCTTGGTTATAGGGTGCAAAGGCAAGTAGCTCAGTCTCCCCCTCACCCCCAAAAAATCACAGAAAATATCTATTCTGGTGTTTCCCATAATAGCCTGGGTCTATCTCCATCATTTTATGTAACGTACCAATATTTTATTTATCAGCTTGTGAGTCTTTTTCTCCCTAGTCGACGTCAGTCTTCATGAGGTTAGAGATGGGTCTTGTTCTTGTAGTCACCAGCTCATCACACAGTGCCTTTGCATGTAATGTCTGTAACAATAATCATTTGTTGTATGAATCAGTGTGTTGGCTTTCACCAGCAATTTTCATGGATTTTCTCAGTGAGGTAAAGAATTATTACCACACACTACAGGGATCAGAAGGTTAAGATTCTGCTGGATAATGAAGCCAGATAATGGATCATCTGAAATGATTTCAACACAGATTCTTTAAAATGTGTCCTCAAAGAACTGGTGCCCTATCAGTTCATATTTATTGGTTTAGAAAACAGAAAGGTTAGTCCCATGAAGAAAGCTAGAGAAACTCAAGTCACAAGCAAAAACAAATTGTGGAAGTTGGAGCAAGACAGCAGAATTCTGTGATCTCAGAATTTCCACTCCCAAGAGCCCTTCCAGATTTCTTGAGTTTTCTGGCTGGGTTTTAACAACAGTAATGTTTTGTTGGACAAGGCATTGCAAAGAATCACTTTTTAGTAGCCTACCCAAGAAGCCCCATGTGGCCCACCTTTGTTCTTCAAGGGGCTGGGGCACACAATGGGACTTTGAAAACTGTTTTCAGCTGTTGTCAGTTTTGTAAGAATGGGCTCATTTTCCCTCTGAGAACCCCTACCTGCATTAATATCTTTAAGGGCAACCATTAGTGGTTTCCCACAGTGACTTTGCACAACCACATTTTCCAAGCTTGTGTTGGTGCTCTGAGTATCTGGAATGAGAAAATATTGGTTCAATGTGAAGAAACAACAAATCTGCAGCCTTTGATTCATTCCCACACACCTGTATCCATCACAAGTTGTGTCTATACAATGCTAACTTCCCATCAGATTTGGTGACATTGTGTCTCCCTCAGTACAGCAGGATCAGTTGAAGTAAATGCCTGATTCTGGGGTGGCCCTGTCTATGTGCTGTCTGTCCCCTGCAGCTCTCCCTTTCAGCATGCAGCAACTGTTTGCTCATAGGCCTGATAACATCCTAAATGATTCCATTGCTGTCAATCTCTGTTTCTTTAAGGAAGAGATAGAAAGCTCCAGAGCTTTACCCTGAGACTCCAGGTTTTTATTTGGCATTTGGAAAAAGTGACCTGTGTGTTCAGGGTCAAGCTTGATTCTCCAGATCACTTTATGTGTGCACAAAAAGAGCTCCTGAGTTTCAGCTTGAGTCTCTCCACAAGATGACCCAAGTTTCTTTATTGTAGGTTCCTTGGGGATTTTGCCCTTGTAGCTCTTTGAGAGCACTTATCTGCTGGCAGTGAATGAGATAGCAGATCTCCTCAATTCCTCTCTGCCCTTCCAAGGCAGCTAATGAGAGCAGAGCTGTACTGTGTTTTTATCTACCATTCTAATGTATCACGAGATAGGATATCAGGTTTCTCCCAAAGCAAACCAAAAGGCAACAAAAAGAAGTGCTGAAGGATGAGAAGACAACTTGGGACAAGATAACTTGTGCCTATAGCCTACCTGTTAATTAACCAGAGCCAGGATCCAATCATATGTTATGAATAAGAGCAGGAAGCAGATAAATTGTAGTCACTTCAAATTAGCTCACTCAACAAGGTCAGGAGCAAGTTAATTCTTAAGCATTTAATTCAGTCGATTGGCACTCAAACGAGGAGAGGCAGAAACAAATGGTGTAGTCTTTGTAAGGTTGTTAATGTGACCCAAGCTTATAAGAGTAAATTAATATTTTCAGCCTTTCCCCAATTTTTCACTATTGTATAGATACACATTTTCAAATGTAAGTTTAGTGTCCTCTTCTCTGGGTTAATCTCAGGTCCACCACCACTGATGTGATTTAACTATTTACTTAAACTTTATGTGCCATAGTTGTCTTATGCATAAAATGGGGATAACATTAGTAGCAATATTTATAAGAATTAAGAGAAATAATACATTTAGAGCATTTGTTAAGTACTCAATTGATATTAGCTTTCATTATTATTTCTGTATATTCAAATTTGAGACACTGAAAGATAGGAATTATTAAAATGTCTACATCATTCTTTTCAGAACCTGTCTTCAAGCAGGGATGGGTATTATCCTAACCATGCTTAGCGCAGAGCAATAACTATTCATGGGTAACCATCAGCCTCTAACTCTATGGCATTTATTTTCTCTGTTACATTAAAATTAGATGTTTGTTTGTTATAATTTCACAATTCCTTTTCCTTTTCTAGTTTATAATTAATACTGGTATTTTACCCTCTTGGTAAGGAAAAAAATGTTAATCCTCGTATTTCTGCATTTTGGTAATTTCTCAGAGAACCGTGGCCCTGATTCCCCTTCTGCAAAGTGCAGGGGATCTTTCCTTGGCTCCTTCTATGATTCACTGTGACTCCTGATTACTGCAACCGGATGGCATTTTTCTCTTCTCTCTTTCCTAATAAGGAACAGAATCAACATGACCGGGATCACTTTGAACAATGGCATTTCTTCTGAATACACTTCTAACGAGATTTGTATTTTTATGCTGTGAGTGGAAATACCAGATAAGAAGAGATAGATGAAGGCAGATGCAAGGATGAGATGGAATAAGGAGGTCTGTTATTTGGATTTCCTTAGGTGGGACATTTGTTGCATAAATGGCAACCAGCTCTTTAAAAAAAAAAAAACACACACATTGGAGTTCAGTACCATTAACAATAGATAAAGAAAGAAGGCAAAGAGCTCAGCGGCGTTAATCTCACCCCTCACAAATAATGGCACCAGTGACATTTGACCATGTGACAGATGAGTGAGTGGAGAGCCCTGGGACTGTGATAGTGACAGTTTTCTTTTTCTACCCTTGTAAATTATTCAGCATTGGCACAGCACTGGGAAAACACAAACCTGCAAAAGGGTAAGAGAGAAAAGGAATTCTATTGCAAATGAGAATGGCTGCTGACAAGTCCATTAAAAAACAACAACCCAACATTCAAGCTGCGTTTGCTGCCTTCCAAATGTCCTTCAAAAGTTTGGTTCACTAACCTCTTTTAGACATGTGAGAAGGTGGAAGAGAAAGAGGAGAGCCCCTGTTAAAAGCATCCTAGACTGGTTTCTTTCTGAACGTGACTGTGTCATCATCAAAGATAGGATGCTAGGGCTCCTAAGATCACATGGGTTGTTAAAGCCCAACATCCTAGTCACACATTTCCATCCCAGTAATTACATCCTGCTGACTGCAATGCTCCCCTTTGTTTTTGGTTAGACGTGATTGCCTTCCATCCCTTTCTTTGTACTGTGTTAAAGCTGCCACCCCAGTAGAGGATGTTTTCCTGAATGTGGTTATAAAATTTCACAGACAAGTTGTAAAAATGCCATGGGGGAAAAATACCATGACACATTAAAAAAAAAGTGGGAATATATTATTGTTTATCAATGAGCTTAATTATTTCTCTTCTTTTTGCTTGGAGGAAGACAAGGCCGTCTTCCCACCTAAGTATCCACAGCAGAAATGGGGACTCAGTTAGAGCTCTAGAAATGAGGCTGAGAATGAGAATTCTAACACTGAACGAGACCAGTTGCTCTGCTCCAACCTTCTTCTCTCCCACTAACATCTGTTGTGAAGGTGAAGGAACTGATGTTTTTCTGTTGCTTGTCCAGCAAGGGGGGCTAGAAACTACAGTTCCATTCCTGTTGGAGACTACTCCCCTCTAGTATATCCTGCCAGAGAAAAATCTCTAATAACATCTTGTATTTCTATAATAGATTTTATGTGACATTTTCAAAATATTTTACATTAGTGTATGAAGCTTCCTCTGGTAAGGTATAATGAGTGAGCACTTTGTCTCCATTTTCCGGAAGGGTGAAACTATACAACAGCAGGCTTGGTGAGGAATAAATCTGCCATGGTGTCAGGTATGGCCCCCAGGTGTTCTTTCCTCTGCCTCTCCATCCACAGCTCTAACATTTACTGTCCACAGTTTTCTCTCTACAATAAAGGTATGATTTTCAAAGCTTGCCCTTTATCAGCCCCCTTTCAGGCCAGGAAATATCACTAGAGGGTGGTAGGAGCATCACAGAAGGTCACAGGGTTTTGTTTATGCCATTGTGGTGATTCCCTGGGAGTCTTCCCACCCTTCCTGAGCGGCCCACACATCACTAATCTGGTACAGCATGCGTCTGAGATGGACATCTCCTGAGGTTTCAGTCCTTTAAGTTTCATTTTGCACTACCACCTGCCTCTCATTTCCTCCCTGCTCACACACACACGCCCACCCTCTCCAACTTTGCCTGTTACACCTAAATCAAAACTTTATGACTATTATTTCTTTAATGCTGGAACAGCTTAAGCAGGCAGATGTAAAATCCTTTTTCTGAGAAGCTAGGTCTATCCAAAAGCAGGCTATTGGACAAATGATCCAAAAATAGAGGCAATGCAAACTAGAATCTTAATCTATGTGTCTGTGACAACAGTTTGAGGCCGTTAAGTGAAGCATTTTCTCCAGGTTTGTATGCGAAAATGTTTCTGCCCCAGATTATGTCCAGTAAGACTGATGCTATGATTTCTCTCCTCTTACTCTATAGGTTTCTATATAACTTTCATTTGCCGAGCTCATTCCTTAGTGAGCTTGGAAGGCAGATTACGGTTTCAGGAGAACTGTATCTGCTTTTTGTAACATGCCACATAGGACTTAAGAACATCAGTAGCTGATATGCCTCTACTCATTGATTATTAGAATCAAAAGTTTTGCTCATTAAGGGTTTATGCCTCAGTAGAAAATTAAATGCTCAAAATGTTAACAAATGGTTAATTGCATTTTTTTCTGAAATATTTAAGGCATAGCAGTTCTCATAGGGCAGGCTTTAAATTGGGTGCATTTTCATAACAGATTTTATTTTAATGTGTTGGTCACAAGTATTAAAGTATGGTGGTGATTAAAGGTAGATAAGATAGAAATAATTAGGCCACAACGGCAAGTTATCTGTCCATTCTTACACTTGCTCTTCTATCCCACCAAACCATCGATGCTTTAATTTCACTGAGGGCAAAATAATACTCTCACTTTTCAATCAAAAGTAAGAAAAAAAAAAGAGATTTAGAGAATATCAATTTTATAACTTCTTTATAAAGAAAAAAGAAGAAATATATGATCTCATTTAATAGATTACACAATTACTCTGGCACTTATCCTTTTAAATTAGTAAACCACATTTGAATTGTCATTACCTAGAAGTTGCTGAACAAATCAAAAATTAAAAAAAAACTTCTCCAACTCTGCCAACATAGTTGACAATTTCCCAAGCTGGATAACAAAGCCCTTAGTGGCTGTCAGTCCTGGCACTGCTGAGAGCCCTTATCTTTGTTCTTCATCCAGTGACTACATAAATCAGGAAGGAACTTGGTTGCTGGGGAGAGTTTCACAGGCAACTTACTACCAAAAATATTTCTCGAACTAACTTTAGAAAAGACTTTTCCCTGAATTATAAATGAAAAACAAAATTTTATAGGCATACAGATCCAAAATGCACTTTATTTTTCATTTTAGATTATATCTGTGGGGTGGGGGGTGGGGGGAAGAATTCTTCAAGGTAATTCACGGCATGGACCTTAAAGAGGAATCCAGACTAGTGGCCAAGTCAAAGCTTCAGAAAGTAACTGTAGGAAGAGCTCATTGGCTGATCTGCTCAAGCAGGTTCAAATTTACTGCCAGCTTTATATTTTTATGAGGTTGGAGAATTGCGATGTTTCCTGGGTTGAATGGGTGGCAACTCACATCAGAGCTTTTGTCTAAGAGGTGACATCAAAATGGCAGTGGAAGCTGTGGTTCTGCTCCCTGATGTCGTGTAGGGTGGTTT
>NW_006779069.1:497823-501841 GCF_000442215.2 Lipotes vexillifer | reverse complement strand
TCGTGTAGGCTGTTTTCGTGGAAATGAGGAAATAATATTTGTGTGGGAGGGCAGGAGACTGAGAAAGAGAAAAAGAGAAAAATCCTGTGAAAATTATATTATCAGTAATTTTGTCATTAGTTTTTCTTTACTGAGGATATATTTTCCAAATGACTTTACAACACCATATAATACCCTAATTAACCTGAAGGTACTCTTTTATAATTTAGCTTAAAGGTATGCCTTGGATAGTATGATGTACCTGAGATTAGTGCAACATCTTGATTTGACTTGGGTCCCCATGCTACATAGAATTGGGGGCTCCAGCTACGAGAACTCTGATGGCAATGGACTCAGCCTTTCTCAGGGGTGGCTTAGAGCCTGAGAGGAGAATGGGCAGTTGAAGACTACATGCTATTCTGAGTTGAAGGAGATACGAAAGAGCCAGGGACAATTCAAAATCTGCTAACAGAAGAAAACCGTGGCTGCTGAAGATTCTGGGACAGATGGCTGCCTCCACTGCTGGTAGGACAATGTCTAAGAATTATTATCAGATCAAGTGCCAACTGCCCTCAAGAACAACATTCCTGAGGCCACACAGGAAGTTTCTTCTTACTGAAGCTTATATAGTGTTTGCCTGAAACTAGCTCTCTGCACTTCTCTGACATACCTGATAGGTCATCCTTGATTTCATTTACAGATAGTTGCTTCTAATTGTATTCTCACTGAGAAGAAAAAGTGATATTTTCCCACCAGAAAAATTTCATAGACTTGGACTTGGACTTATGAGTCGATGTCTCAACAATTGCAGAGACCCAAACATCTGATTCCCATTTGGTTAAGAATATCTGAATTTAAAGTTATATAAGAAATATATGTTTTGAATTATATTTTTTCTTCCAGTAGATGTGCATCAAATCAGTCTGTGAAATGCAACTGTCAACTATAAGTCATTTGAGACCTTCTGATGTCTCCAGAACTGCCCTTGACCTTTCATGGGGAGTTCAGGAAGTCTAACTTCACCCTTCGATTCTCAGCCCCTCTTCACACTCTTGTTTATGTCGGTGTCAATGCAATGCTCTAATTTTGAGATTTAGGCTGAGTCTAAGACCCAGCCTCACTGTCATTCCAGTTCTGTTTACTGGATCCATTCTTTGAGCCTGCCTTAGTGACCTGCCTCGAGTCTTCCTAGTACTGAGGGCTTCTGCTCTCAGTGTACATCTCTTTTGTCCTTAGGTTTTGTGTTTCTAAAAGTCTATTATGAATTTTGGAATATTAACTATTTCTAGTTTCTCTTTTGATGAGTTTGGTCCATTTACACAAATATCCCATGTACTTTTCTGCTTTTTGGAAATAAAATAAGCACAGAAAACTCACTTTGACATATACCTAATCAAAATTCTTGGGGTTGACATTTGTAGGCTTTTTTGTTTTTGTTTTTGTTTTTGTCCACCCAGCAAATATTTACCCTTGTTTCTTCTGAAAATGGTTCCCTCACTTTCCTCTGGGAGACCATCTCACTCTAGCTGTTCATTTTATGTGCCTTTGGATGGTGCCAAGACCAGCTTTGCCTCCATACTGGTCATGTGACCCAGTATAATGAATATAGCCAATTTCCTGGCCAAAATGATTGGTTCAGGTTTGGGAACATGACCAAATTTAGGCCAATAAGAGAAGAGTCAGAACTTTTTTCAAAGCACTGCTGAGGGTGGGTGAGGGGGAGCTTTTTTTACTGGACTTGGCACTGGAGGGGTGTAAGGTGGGAGCTGTTGGAAGCCATCTTCCCTCAAGTGGTTTAGGGACCTTGCCCGAGAATAGAACAAACATAAAGGACTACAGGACAAAGGGATATAGATATTCTGAGGCTGGCCGACATCATCTGAGTTCCTACATCCCGACCATGACTGGACCATACCACCTCAGTTCTTTTCAGCTCATTAACTATTTTTGTCCTTGTCAATTTGAGTCAAGTTTCCAGATACCTAAAGACCATTGACTATTTCAGGTCTATTTTCCTCATGCCTGATGATACAATGATAGTCTCTTCTTACAGTTGTTACACCATGCTTGGACTTCCTATTCAGTCACATCAAAGCTAGAGATGTAGGGTGGAAATGCAAGTCACAGGCTGGCTGCTATCGTTGTAAGATGAATTATCCCAGGGACGAATGCTGCAGACAGTCTGTCAGAGTAAAACTAAGCAGAGAATCTTTTTTCCTTTGTGTGTTGAGAAACAAGAGCCACTTCTTATCCTACTTCCATTTCCCATAAATGGTATGTCTGGAACAATGGAAAGGGGATGGCAGAAAATATAAGACATGGGCCTGCTTTTCCCATTAGATCATAAAACCTCCTTCAGGAAAAGTGCTTCTACTAGTTTACTATTTTATTCTTAGAAAGTAGACTAGTACCTGGCACAGGGCAGGTATTCCATAAATGTTGGCTGACCTAATAAGCAGAAAATGTCTAAAATGTAGACATCCATTGCTCTATTTTTTTTCCTCTGTCATCTTGCTACCAAACCAGCTGCTCCAGGACCTGTGTGGCATTTGTATGATATGCTTATCAGTCACACTCACAACTACAAGCAACTCCAGAGGAGACAGGATAGCTAGATTCCAGCAAAGTCCAGAATACACAGAAGTGAACTTCCTAAGCCACCCCTATTCATAGGATCCTGGGATGCTGTTGGTCTGAGAGGCCCTGGGTCTCCCTGTGTCAGCCACTAATGTAATGGACAAATCCCAGACTCATGGCCTGTAGCGAGATGATGTTTAACTCTCTGTTGTCTGTCTGGCAATGGGGGGGGGTCTAAAGGTTTTTCTCTTTCAGGATTTTGAAATACCCTTAGATAAAATGCGTGTTCCCAATTTAGCTAGCTATAGGCTACTGGACCTCAGCATAAGGGAGAAAAATGAGGACTGCTTATATTTTGTGGAGCAAAGAAGCTCAAGGCTCCTGTAAGAGGGGTTACTGCACAGGCACAAGAAGTGTCAGATGAAGTGTGGAAAGACTGAAGCTGGGACTCAGCCTCCAGCTGGAGCTGCGGCTAGCTCCTCAGTGATCAAGCTTTCACTGCAGATCATCCATTAACTTTGTCAAACCAATCATGATGCTCCCTGGGTTATCCATGCTGATAGCGGGGCAGAACTAATTAGGCAAACACAATCTCCAGGCATCCCGAGGACCACAGACCCCGAAGGGCCCATTAGTTCCCTCTCCCAGCCACTCTCTCCAGTTTGGATGGTTATATTTATATAAAGGAGAACAGAACTCAGGACATGTGCTGCTGAGAGGTGTGCCAGGGCTGGGACTGGGCCTAGAACTGTTGGGGCCAGGCCAAGGTGTTCAACAAGAAGCCTTTCTTGCTGGGAGGTCAGATGGAATGAGAAGCCAGCTTGAGTTTTTCAGAAAGACATGCTGGGCTTTTTTGTGATTGGAGGTCAAGTTAAATGAAAGCAAAGTCTTTGCCCTCTGTTTTCTCTCCTCCTCCTGTGTCCTGGCAGCAAGAGTCTAACAAGAGAAAACTTCAGATTATTAGTAACAATGTAAACAATGGGATCCCTCCAAATCATTATGAAACCCTAGGAATCTTCAAAATGTGTATCTTTTCTGGGACTCAAGTATTTAGTTCCTAGGGCTGGAAAAAAAAAATGTACTAACTCCACAGCCTTGTTCTAACTTACAGAAACTCTCCTTGAAAATGAGGGCTATCATGATCACAGAAGTTCTGCTGAGACTTAGCTATACACATAGACAGATGATGAAGGGGTCAGGATGTTGAAGAGGCTGTAGTGGCTCTGCTCAGCACACAGCTGAGACAGGCTCCAAGCTAACCACGTCATGTGAACTGTAGGTCAGGCAGGGGCTGCAATCACCTGTCTTGGCAATTCAGTTTGCTACCTTGCTACTTGCCATAGGATTTAAGATACTAAAAAAAAAAAATTAAAAAAAAAAAAAGCATAGCATTTAACATCCAGACAGAATGTAAAAATTAAAGAGACAGAGAGAGAAACTGAGAGAGAAAGAGAGAGGGAAA
>NW_006779069.1:480583-497751 GCF_000442215.2 Lipotes vexillifer | reverse complement strand
GGGAAAGAGCGAATACCTTTTATTGCTACTTTAAGAGTGATTCTAGAAACCTCCAGTGCCATAGCTGAAATATTTTGAATATACTATTGTCCTCACATGAACAAACAAACAAACAATAACTAACTGTGAAGGTAAGAGGGTCAGAGTCAGTGGGGGCATCACTGACCTTGAACTGCATTATTCAAACTACTTGGATTCTCTGCAGATATTTTGTGTTATGAACTGTGGATTCAACAGTCACAATGACATGGTCTTTTCTTGATTCTTTGAATCCTCTTTCTTAATCTCCTTCTCTGAATTCCTCTTCTAACCCAACAGGTTTTCAGAACAGGATTCGGTTCTTCTCTTAGACTTTTTCCCTTGGTGAACATATACACGCACTCACATTTAACTATCTATACCTTTGGCAGCTAGCTTTATTTCTGATCTCTTTCTCAAATTATTACCTTTTATCTCTCCAACTGCCTAATGGACATTTCAACCTAAATATTTTGCTATCATCTCAAATCCAACATGCCTATGATCAATTTATCAACACATTCAACTTGGTCCTGGCTTCTTCTGATTTCTATTAATGATTGAATCATATTCCCAAGTATCTAACCTCAAAACAAAAAGAGAAAACCATCAATTTAGTCCCTTTCTCTCTTACTGTCAGTCAGTATTTCCTATTAGTTCTTCTTTGTGTCTTTTCTTCTCTTTCTTTCTCCTCCTTTCTAACAACCACACCATATTCATCTGACAATTGAGTTATTAAGTAGAACCCTATGAAACTGTCATTCTTTGGTAACCTGGTCAAATAGTGGAATTTCTACTGGTTCATTCTAAGACAGTAGCTGCTCAGAGCTGTCTTCTTCAATTTCTGGGAAATTAATAATGTTTAGATTTTAGGCCTTTAAGAAACAGCTCAACCTTGTCTTGACTCTCAATATTTGAAGCATTTTCTGGTGCTTTGGAGCGCAGAGAAAGACCTTGGCTTTGTAGCTGTGCCTATGTAGTTCAGGCATTCCTGTGGCCATGTATCTCACTCCTCCCACCCCCCGCCCCCAGATTTGGGGCAGGAGGCCCAGAAAATATATTTCCATGACACCACTTCAAATCCTCTTTGGAAGTAGCAATGGAATAAATTTTTAATCAGCCAACCAGGGCTTTAATGCCTGTACTTCACTGACTTGATTCTGCCAGGATGAAAAGATCTTGCACGGAAGGCATATGACTTCGTTTGTTTTGCCCTCTGCTCTGACACAGTCGGCTGGCCTTCGGGGCACAGCTTAAGGCCCATCTGTTCAATCAAGCTTTTGCCTGATTGACATGGGAGAATCATCCAGGTGAGGGGGTCCCTTAGATTATTATCTTCTCTTTGTACTTGCAACCAGAGACTCCTGGTGCTGCAGCCTCCTCCAAGTGACCTAAATGAATGAATGCATAAACAATGTTTTCTGTAGCAATTATATCCGTTCCCAAAACTTTCCTCCTCAAATCCTTTGTGGAACAAGTCAGCATATAAATATATACATAAATAATAAATTTAAAATATTCTGAATGGTAGCTTTGAAAAATTCTCTCTGCTTTGAAACAAGACCTTTTACATTTAAAACAAGCATTTCTATTTTCATTCCATTTGAAAAGGTGAATATGAGGTATTTTTCTGCCTAAGTATTTTTAAGCTTTTGTTATTTAAACATATACAGCAGTAGAGAAACTAGAATAATGAACCCCCATGTATCCATCATCAAGCTTCTACAGTTATCATCACTTTTCCAACCATGTTTCATCTGTCCCCCCATATTTTTCTTGGAATATTTTAAGGCACACTAGTCCATTTAACCTGTAAATATTTTAGTATGCATATATAACTGATAAAGGCATATAAAAATATAGCCACAATGCCATTTTCACACCTAAAAGTTTAATAGCAATTATTCATTTCGTTTAGATGCCCAGTCCACATTCAAACTTCCCTCATTATCTTAAAGTTCAACATATTGCAAATAGTACGTCTCTAAAGTCCCTTTTGTGTGTTATTGGTGGCCCTCCCTGATTCTTTTCTATGTCACTGATTCATCATTTGTCCAGCAGCACCTCCCACCCTCTGAATCTGACTAATGACTTTGAATGGTGGAGTTTACCTTATTACTCCACTCCCCATATTTTCTGTAAACTGCTAAATCTAGAGACTTTTTTAGACTCATGTTCAGTTTTTTAAGCAAGCTTGTTTTTCAGGTGATGCTGTAGAATTCCTACGTCCTTGTATCAGGAGGCATGTGATACCTGGTTGTCCTACTTATTGTTGCTAAGATTAATCAGAGGAAACATCAAGTCCTCCATTTCTCATAATTTGCAAAGAAAACCTAAAGTGTGTACATGATGATCCACACCCCACCATTCAACAGATATTTTCAGAAATTGAACTTCTGAGGCTTATGCGCAGTTCTCAAGGACAATTGAGAAGTCTAAGAAGTCTAACACAGCATTTGCCTTTAAGAGATTTATACCCCCATGAGAGAGGGAGAGAGACAAAGATATGCAGGAGATGTGAACAAGTAACAATGCGAGCTTTAGAAAACAGTACAAACGCGGGACCACGTGGTTAATAGCCAGAAGACTTTTACAGCTGCTATTTGGTGTAGAAATACAAAAATGGAAGAAAGGAATGCAGTCAGGCAGTTTTCCCTGAAGAAATGGCTCTGAGCTAGAAGTGAAGGATTTGCAGGATTTACTGGCAGAGAGGAAAGAGAGGTGGGTACATAAAATGACCTAGCTACAGAAGGTTGGGAAAGAAAGGTACAGGGGTTTCTGGGCACAGCACTTTAGTAGAGTTTGTTCCATTAACATCACTTTCTCATTAACTCTGTACCTGAATAAGTACTTGTGTGAAAAGAGACTCAGCAGGTATCCATAATGACTAGCTGTCTGAGTCAAGTGCACTTGGTGTCAGGTTCACAAGCTTTGGAGAACAGGCTGAGAAGTGACCTCATTTAGGGCAGTGGTTTTCAAATTTAGTAAGCTTGTTAAAAGTGAAGAGCCCCTGGGGCTTTCCTGGTGGCGCAGTGGTTGAGAGTCTGCCTGCCGATGCTGTGGACACGGGTTCGTGCCCCGATCCGGGAGGATCCCGCATGCCGCGGAGCGGCTGGGCCCGTGGGCCGTGGCCGCTGGGCCTGAGCGTCCGGGGCCTGTGCTCTGCCACGGGAGAGGCTGCAGCAGGGGGAGGCCCGCGTACCGCAAAAAAAAAAAAAAAAAAAAGGAGAGTCACCCAGAAGGACCAAAGTTGAGGTAAATGAGTGTGTTGAATAGGAGGCCTAAGTGAAAACAGAAATTAGCTAGTAAACAGGCAATGCTATGGCTGGGAGGACAGACAGGAAGGTGGCTGGGAGGGAGAGTTTACAGCTGATTCCAGAAATAGAGAGGGAACACCTAGAACCCGTTTGCCCAGTCAGCCATGGCCGCTGAGCCTGCGCGTCCAGAGCCTGTGCTCCACAACGGGAGAGGCCACAACAGTGGGGGGGCCCCGGACCCAAAAAAAAAAAAAAAAAAAAAAATGGAGAGTCCCAACCTGACACCCAGATAATCTGGTGTCTGGAGCGGAGGCCAGGAATTTGCACTGCCTACAAGCTCCCTAAGAGGATCTAATACAGGTAGTCCTAGAACTACATTTTAAGAACCACTAGTTAGGGGGATGAATGCCTGGGGTAATAGCAAACAGTCTGCTTCAGGGGATGATGAGAATTTTCTGAGCCTGCTTTAGTAATGATGATGATATTGAACATTATATACCAGGAGCCATGCTAAGATTCTCAGGTGCTTTTTCAGCTTGAATTTCCACAATACCACCCAAAGAGGTAGGCACTGTTCATATCCCCATTTCAGAAATGGGGAAACTAAGGCTTAAAGGAGCTAAGATCACATAACAACATTTAAATTTAGGTGTATTTGATTTCAGAAGGTGAGCTTTTACTATAATTCTAGTTTGACCTTGAAGCATACAATTAGTGACACTGTTTCTTCCCTCCAATAGCTACATATATTTTATGTCACCATTTGAATGGCATCTACCAGTTCTCCTGGTGCCACAGGCACCACCTGTGGCAAAGGATCATGTTTTAGTTTACTTGTTTGCACATTAAAAAATAGGAAGACTTCATTCTCCATTGTATGACAGATATGTAAATTCTCAGGTGAAAGATATAAAATGAAACACAGTGTGAGCCTGTTGTATGTGCACAGGCAGGGAACTCTCACCACATTTCCGGCTCTTCTCCTAGTAGATGTGCACGTCTGGTCTCCATTCTACCTGCAACAGGAGAAATGCCATGATTTCTGTAGGGATTCAGTCAATAGTCCCAGATTAAATGTTTCCAAAGGTTAAACTTGCTTTTCTCACACATGGCTTTACTTAAAGAGATGGATCTGGGTTGAAAACTGTAACTATTTCAGTAAATGAAATACAACTTTATATTTTCATGGTGTCTGTAAAATACTTACAGCATCTTAATGTTTATATACATATACATTTTTTTAGATTCCTTTGAAATTTGTGCTATACTTTCACTGGATAGAAGCTACAAAGAAGAGAGGGAATCCTGCACCTTTGCAAACATCTTTGTTCCAAATAAATATTCAATAAGACTCTGTGTAATGTCAAAATCTGGGTTGGGGGGAGGGGCATTGGATCACTCACGATAACATCTGCTCATAATTGGTTTTAAAATATACCTCCTATACAGATTTTTTTTGGGAAAGAACTATATAGACTTGCTGGATCACTTGTCTTGAATGAAATGCTATCAGATTTACTTAAAGCAAGTCATTGCTTTATATATTTACTACTTATTCATTGTATCTAGTGAAATGAATAGGAGTTTGGGGGAAGTCATTGATTTCACAAGATGGGTTGGATTTGCTCTTTATATAAAACAGGAAGATGCTGTTGAACTGCCGGATTCTGGCATCCCCATGCAGAGAAATACACTTTAACTACAAAACAGCATGTTCTGAGTCTGTGTTTTCTCTGGATAGTAGTAGCAGGAACACAGTGTTCATTTAAATTAAACCAGTTCCTTGGATAATAACAAAGTAATTAAAGAAACCACCAAGGAAAAAGAGCCAATTTATTTGAATCCTGTTCATAAAAACTACATCAAGAGCCCGAAGGTAAAAAATAATGTGGATAAGATAGCAGATTGATGATTTTTTAAAATTCTGTGTGGGATGCATCTTGATATTAATTTAAATGAGTATCCCTCATCTGAAAATAATACAAGATGCAAAATTTTTATCCTTCTTAAGGGAAATGAAATTCTATTAAAATATCCAGATAAGAAATTGCCACGTAGCTTGAAGACCACTTGACCTCTAGTAATACCTTAACATGAAAACATTATGATTTATTCATATTTTCTGCACTCCCTTTGGAATAGAGGGGCCTTTGTCTTTAATGCTTTCAAGAGTTTGAAATTCATACTGAAAAACTTATTTTAAATGATATTGCCTGAACCACAGGGAGATATTTTAGGGCATCAACAATTTTCCTATTTTTGTCAGTAACAAAAATCTAAATGCAGTTGAAAATATGTATCATGTCTTTATATTAGCACTACACACTGAAACTTATTTTAGAGAAAAACACACCAGTAAAATACCTCTCACATTTATGCTCCATCAGTGTAGCAGTGAGAAATCTAGATCCCTAAACAAAAATTCACAATGGATCTTTGTGCATTTTAGCATAACAACTGCTCCTTTTTGAAAAGCAGTATTCTCTCTCTGCCATGTTCTGCTTCTCCCTCTGAAATACCCGGCCACTTGAGCTGCATCTCTACTGGTGAGGGAAGTGAAGAAAAGCTTGCAGACTGGAGGATTTGTCAACTGCTGGATGGCAACCCAGTCTTTGAAGAGCAACATACAGAAAATTATCAATGTTGAAGAATTTAAAATGAAATAATTTTTTAGAGAGGAAAAATATACATAAAATGTCCAACTTGCCCATTAACAAGATGAAAAGCAAAGAATTTAAACCTGTATTTCACGAACATAAAGTCATAAAAATATACATCAACACCTGGTCAGTTAAATAGGAAGAAAAAAGCAGACAGAAAAAAATTATATGTGAAAATAAAGGAGAGTTAGAAAAAGGATGAAAAGAAGGGGAGTGGATTAGAAAAGTAGAACCAAGGAAGAAAGACAATAAGACTCAAACTGGGAGAGAAACTCTAGGAGGAAGAAGAGAGTATCATAGGGCCGGAAGAATTCAGTGGATCTTCACCACCTTAATCCCACTCTCTGCAGCCCCCACTCTTGAATCTGGTTTGTCATCTCTCCATGCAATTGGTGGATCCTCACTGAGACATCATGCTCTTCATCTTCAGAATTTCTCAAGCCCCTGGTTTGCTCAGTCTTAACTTATGTCCAGCCGCATGGGAGGGACTCCTTCAAGTGAAATGTGGACAGAAGGAAGACATTTCAGAGATTTGACCTAAGCTCTATGTCTTACTTATGGAACTTTTACCTTTCCAGCTGTTCACACAAGTTGTTTTTGCTGATATTAAATCAGGAATAGTTAATAGACATTTACTTTTAGAAAATTTGCTCAGTTGACATAAAATTCAGCTAAGAGCTGCTAATTCTTTAATACTTTTTGTACATTTGAAGGTTTAAATGTTATGGCTATTTTACCTAAAAGAAGTTTTATGCTAGAGAGCTCTAATAATTTTCTGTAAGTTCTGTTGATTTATAAGTATTTGTAAGAAAGAACTCATATTTCAGATGGCCATTCTTTTTGTCATGTCTGGTGCAGTATGCTGGGGCTGCTTTGTTATTCTGGATCCTGGGACAGTAGCCATATGTTTCATGGATATTTTTTCCTAATTTTTTTATTGTTCTTTTAAAAGCAAAGTGAATAATTTCCTATGTTCTAGAAGATGCTGATGAAACATGATGCCATGGAGACATGCTAATATTCTCTTGTAAGAAAGAAAATTGTGGAAGTAAGTTTTCTGGCCTTGAAAATGTCAGTTGAGAGAGTCATAGAGCTATATTTTCAAGACTAATGAGAAAAAATCCCAGAGCCTTCAAAAGAGGCTGATGAGCAATAAAACAATGTCCGTAAGAGACATATATTTGATCATATAGTCAGTCAATGAACATTTAATCAACTTTTACTAAGTTCAGTAAACTGCACTAGATTCTGAGAACTTTAAATTTAAACATAATCCTTACAGTGAAGGATGTTATAATCAAGTGAAGAATTAATTGAAAGCTCATTCTAATTTTTCTAACCTATTGTTTTTTGTTTGTTCTTTAATGTTTGTTACGTTCTAACTCAGACTTGTGTCTGCAACCTAGTTTTGTCCACACTAATTTTGCTTCAGTAATTGTGCCCCCAGCCTTCTAACTCAGCCTGAATTAGGACTTTACAAAGTCATTCTTGGTATGACAGCTTGCAGCAGATGTTCTGCACTATATGGAAAATATAGAACCCTGACTCTGCTCCCTATTTTTCTGCATGGCTGTAGATGTACCATCTCTGGCATAGAGATTAGGACATGAATGATTGTCATCAGTGAGAAAGTTTCAGAGGGACAATTGGGACAGAATGGAGAGAACCTTAATAAGAACAAGCAACCCAAATGTCATACAACTAGTTGTGGTTGATTAACTGAAAGCAGCTCTTCTGCCCTTTTCCTGTTTGCCCATTTCTGCTCCCCTCTAACCTTGAAAGAACCTAATTATAGAAATGAGATCATTAGGCAATTTAACTCTTGACTTATGCCCTCCTGAATGCACATCTTGCCTTGACTAACCTGTTGATTCTTTTCCTAGATAAAAAGAAGTAAGAATGAAGAATGAAGTAGTTAAAGAATGACTAGCTTTCTACCCCCCAGGAGCCCCCCTAAACAATCTTGCTGGCAGATCACATGGGGAAGAGAACATCTGAAGAGAGAGCCAGCCAGTCTGCACACAGCAGACAATGATGCAGAACCCAACCTCCTGCCTCAATGATTCACTGAGATTCTCCTCCCCTGCCTTCCCTTTAAAAACTGTCATTACTGAACAGAATCTTCAAAGATGGTCTCTGGACATGAGTCCACCTTCTCCCCAGATTGCTGGCCTTTCTGATTAAAGCATCTTTCCTTTCTATTGACACTTGCCTCTCGATTACTGGCTTTACAGCAGTGAGCAGCCAAACCTGAGTTCGGTAACATAACTACTCCCGATAAAGAATGTTAGCACAATGGGTCACACGTCATACATTAGAGGTTAATATACGACAGGTTAAGAGTGTCATTTCTAGAGGCAGACTTCTAGCTCTGCCACCTATTACCAGTGTAATCCTGGGCAAGTCATTTAACCCAGCTATACATCAGTTTCTTCATCTGTAAAATGTATATGATATTTAGAGTTAAGTGCGTTAATGCCAGTAAAGGACTTATTATGTTCCACAGAGTAAGTACTATAAATATTATTATCTCCCCCCCATTCTGCAATTATTATTGCATTAACTGGCCTGACTTGTATGGTAGATGATGGTCAATTGAATTATCCTTATGATGGATAATTTAGACTGTTCTATATGCATTGTATTACTTTCCTATTGCTGCTGTAACAAATTAGCACAAACTTAGTGGCTTAAAACAATACATATGTATTATCTCATAGTTCCAGAAGTCAGAAATCTGAAAGACATCTCACTGGGCCTTAATTAAGGTGTCGGCAGTTCTGTGTTCCTTCTGGAGGCTCTAGGGAAGAATCAATTTCTTTGCCTATTATGGTTCCTTGAGGCTGCCTGCATTCCTTGACTTGTGGTCCCTTCCTCTGCCTTCAAAAACACCAGTGTAGCATCTTCAAGTTTCTTTCTGACTCTGGCTCTCCTGCCTCCCTCTTGCACTTAAAAGGACCCTTGTGATTTATTTGTTAGACCCAGATAATCTGGAATAATCAGGGATAATCTCCTCATCTAAAAATCCTTAACTTAATCACATTTGCAAAATCCCTATTACCATGTAAGGTAACATATTTACAGGTTCCAGGGATTAGGACATGAATGTCTTTGGGAGACCATTATTCTGCCTACCATAGATATCAGAAAAGATGTATGGAAGAATGCTCATGTTATCAAGAATTATCAGTTATCAAGAGTGATAACTGTTACAATTATTACTTCCATGGGATAGAAAAAGGACAATTAAGTAGAACAGTACTCATTTGAATTTGTATTATTTTAACATTTATTATGTGCATGCATTACTGCCATTCATTCATTCACTCACTCATTCAGTAAACATTTATAAAGCAACTAGACCTCTTGACTTAACCAAATTAGCTTTCTTGTCAGTTATACTACAGAATCAATAAAATACAAATCAGTGAGACAGGAGGTAAGGGGGCAGGACACAACCTTTAAAAGAATGACATAGCTGTTGAAGAGAGGACAAAAATACTGGTTAGAACCTACTAGGCCCAAGGAAGTGGGAGATTCAATTTCCAGTAGACCTCAAGGCTCATTATATGCTCATTGTAATACATTAGCATATGCTAAATGACACACCCACAGGCGCCATGACAGTTCTGAGGCCAACCACAAAAGACCAAAAAGTGGACAGTGGCCCAATTCCTGGAAATTCCCACCGCTTCTCCAAGATAGTTAGAACATTCCTCCCACTCATTATCCTATAAAATTACCCAGCGCATACAAACTAACCACCCTATATTTCGGGGCCACTCTCACCTTCTGAGACAGTCCACAGTCTGTCTATGGAATGTGTATCTCTCTAAACAAACTTGCTTTCACTTTGCTATGGCTTGCTCTTGAATTCTTTCCTGTGTAAAGCCAAGGACCCTCACTTGGCGGCCCCTCCCAAGAACTGGGTCGAGACCTGGGACATGACCATCCTCTCATACCCCATTTTCCTACAACATCAGCATCAGACTATTATAATGACTCAAAGATTTAGTACCTTGTCAAAACACTTCAAGGGCTTGAGTATGGTCCTCCTATGTTTTACAGTTCTGTTGCTAGTAAATGCATTTGAGCTAAAAAAAATTTGAGCCAATCATCATACTCTCTGATTTAAAAAAATAGAAAGTTTTCTATTTTCAGTTTTCTTGAGATGTGAAAGTGGAAGAAATTCAATCTTTTTGTTTACTGGATGAGAAGGTCTTCACTTTGGTATTTCCAGATCAAGCAAGCATTATCACTTCTGGGGAAAGAACAGCAGCGTTAATTTACCTGTTTGGATTTGAATACTGGAGTGGAAATTAGGCTGGAAAAGCAGCTATCAGTACAAAACCTCAGGAGCCCTGTGGATTGGGTATGGTTTGTATCATGTTAATCTTACTTTCAGTACCAGCTAAATAGCTTTTTGTTTCAAAGAAAAGGCATTGGTTCCTCTACCAGGTTAGCACCTTAGGTTGCATGGTGCTTTAAGAATTCAGATGCTCTACATTATGATTTCAATATCTGAATTAATTTGAATAGGAAGAACAGTTAAATATGGATTGTTCACAGATTATTTCAAAAGGCAAGACCTTATTATTGCCAGCACACATGTCACTAGCTGCTGAGTGACACCGTGCATCACATTTCATGGAAATAAAAGGAGAGCTCCTTTGTTGTAAATTCATTCATACACTCTTGGGAAATTAGGATGCACAACAGATGTAAATCAGCCTTCAATCCAAGTCCCAGTGTGGACAGTGCAGAAGACAGAAGTGGTGGGAGTCAGGGGAAAAAGAGAACCATAACCCATGCAAAGAATAGAAGAATATCCTTTCTTTTTTTTTTTTTTTTTTTTTTTTTTTTTTTATCAGGTTGGACCATTTGTATGTACTCTCAGACACTAGTTTATCTCTACGTTGTTGAATGCTCTCCTTCTTACTTACTGGAGTTGGAGTGAAAGGTGGTCCTAGTTAGAGAAATTCCCAGCAGGACCTTCCTGGTCTAAAACACTAGGACTTCATCTCACAGAGGGGCCTCCGATAGGCACAGGATTCCTTCAGGGCAAGACACATGACAGGTTGTGGAAGAATTAATCTTAGACTCCCTTAAAAGCCCCTTTGGTTATTGCACAACCAGAGGTACACAATTCCCAGCAGACTAAGGACCCTTTGGGGACTGGGTCTTGAAGCTTGCACCCTCTTCCTGTGCACATTGGGAATCCTCTATTCTCCTTTTCAAGCTGCCTCTGCACAAGCTTGTTTCTGCATGAGCCACTCATGGGCCAGGTAAGGTGCAGATAGTGATGCTTTACTGCTTCTGTTCAGCTGCTTGTTAGATAGTGGGTCTCCCATGCAGTGCCTACAGATTTCCAATGCCATTCTATTAGGCTAATCACAGGATAATTCTACTTGGATACAAAATTAGCAGCAAAATCATATTTTACCTCTAGCTTCTAACTGGCAACAGTCACATGTTTTATTAAACTATTCCAATCAAGGCTTCGCAGCATCATATATTCTGCTTATCACTGGGCCCACCTGCAGCCAGCTCTCTTCCTCACCTCTTATCAGCAAAGCCAATTACTTTCTCCTGTGCTTGCTTTGTGGTTTTGCTTTAAGACTCCACCGCACCTCCACAACTAAGCCCAGGGGATATTAGGTAAATCCTATGCCTGAGCCTCCCTCCCCACCCTACACAAGTTACTACCTTGAGGTGGTCTGTGAGTTCTGGTCTGTCTTCTTTTCTACAAAGAAGTGTTCACAGCATTCCTTCTATTTCAATGTTTTCTTGCTTTTCTGGGTCTATCTATTGTTTCCCGCTCTCCTCTTTCATTGCTGCTTCCTCCTACTCTTTCTTCCCTTCTCCCTTGTCAAGTTTCCAAAACCCTTTCTACCCTCAATTAAGAATGACTTTTTAAATGCAATAATTCCTTATGAATTCCTGTTCCAAACAACTCCACTTTTTCATTAATTGATAAATTTCTATGGAGATGGTATTATGTAATGAGAAAAGGCAGGCATGGTGACATCAAATAGAGTTGTATCCATCATTCCTAGGTGGATACATTTTGTTCTGTCCTTAGTCAGCCATGATATCAGTTTCTTCATCTCTTAAATAGGACGATTTGCCTCCTTGTGAGGGCGTGAACATTGCCTGAACTATGAAGTGGAACCACTGAGACCTGTGAGCATATACCATGTTAACTTTCTTCCCCTTCAAGTTTTAGCAAGTATTTTTTAAGGAGCCAGGTAGATATTGCACTAAGAAACTTTGGAAGAATGCAAAGCTGAATAAAATGGCATGTGACTTGGAGGAGTTTGTAACTCAGCAAATAAGATCAGAAGAAGCAAAGTCAAAACCAGATCTAAGTAACAACAGAAACTTATGAACCAGGCATTTAATTGACAAACCTCAAATACACTGTAACAGAAAAGAATAGCTCCTTCCAGTAATAAAACCCTACAACTAATTTATTCACCCCTATTTCCTCTCTCCTCTTTACCTGGGATATACCCCTCCAGAAACCAAACAATTAACAGCAATAACACCAACAGTAGCATAATTAATATCAATGAAGTACTCTGAGTCAATAAAGTGGCATAGGAAATCAAAATGGAATCTATGTAATATTCATATTAAATTTAATAACTATTTAAATATTTATAAATTATCTAGCATTTTATATTTGCAAAATGCTTTACAACCACTTTTTATTAATTATTAGATACCACTTATCCCTTGGCACTCAAGTTTCCAGATGCAGCAGCGCTGATTTTTTTCTTATTATTAATCTTAAAGAAACATTTAGCTTTATCAAACATTTTTCTAAGTTCTCATATCTAAAGTATTGGGTCATATAGAAAGAAAAAATAAATCACTACAGAGATAGACATCTTTGCAGTACTTAATCCTATCGTTTTAGAACTCAGAAAACTGAAATGACTCATCCAAGATCACAGAGCTAGTTCTATTAATGGCTGGGCATGTAGAAGTCCTAGATTAGCCTAACCTCTGGGGTTTCATTACCGAATATTTAGAGAAGTCAGAAAACTGGTGCTGTGCTAACTGGATTAATTAGAACTGTAATTTGGGGACAAAAATCTGAGCATAGTGCTTATATTTTACCAGGGTCTGTGTAAGTTAGTCCTGTGAGGACAGTAGTGCCTAGAACTGCTGAAGTCCAGGTTCACCTAAAGCCGTGAATGTTTTTATATTAAATGTACTTCCCAATAAAGGTTGTGATGCCTTGAAACTAGTCTTATTCATGATTTTTCCCTCTAATACCTGTGTTCTCAAATGCCTTCTCTCCTGCTCTGGTAGAGTATGTACTACATTGTCTTCCCACACTAGACTCTGAACTCACCAAAAAGACGTGGACTGTGTCTTCCTACACTTTATGATTCCCTCCATCTGGGCAGTGCCTGGCATATTGAAAGCACTCAGATATTTTCTCACTACTCCATTGTTAGATGGCAAATCCCAGGAGGGCAGGGCTCTTGTTGACTCATCTTTGCCTTTACAGCAGTGTCTAGTACAGTGTCTCATTTACAGTAAGTCTCAATGAATATTTGTTTTATGAATAAAAAGAAAGTTATATAGACATTTAGTTATTTGTCGTGGTACATATAAGTATCAGTTTTATAGTGTCATCTGATAAAAATCAAGAAAACAATGATGAATAACTAGGTAACAGTTCCAGCATGTGGAGGTCAAGCTGGAAACTATCCGAAGCAGGTTCCAATTTGCCTTTTCATGCCTGAATGTTAACACAATTTTTTTAAATTAATTATTTTTTACTGTGTAAAATATCCATATCATAAAGTCCACCAATTTAATCATTTTAAAGTGTATAATTCAGTGACATTAAGCACATTCACAATGTTGTGCAAATATCACCACTATCTAGTTCCAGAATAGCACAATGTTTCTGTAGTTTATAACACAGCTGTTTTGTTACATTCAGGGGTGGGGAATCAAATGCACCACAAACACAATCCAGGGCTTAAGAAATATGTGAAAATGAATCAATCACAAAACTTTTCACTAAATTTGAAAAAGCTACTCCTTTCACTCTATCCTCATATTAAATAGTAGTCTGTTGAGATCTGTTGGCAAAAAAAGAGGATAGTATTGGGAGAAATAATACAGTTTAGGACTTGATCTCACTGGGTGCTGGTGACTTAATCTGTCTGCTTGACCCTCAGGGCCTGGATGCAGCTATGGGAGCTAACTGTAGTCCAGTTATCTTCACCAGGATCATTTAAAGGGGTCACCAACTGTGGACTGTAAGATATTGACAAAAATGATTGTGGATTCCCATAACCTACATTAGAATAAGAACTCTGTACAATTTCATACACGTTGAGCTTCAGCATAATTAATAATGCACAGCAAATATGAAAACTAGTGTGGCTCTGAAATTAACTGCCGAGCTTCACCGTTAGGAATAAGTGGAAGTTTACCCGGGTGTGCTCAAGGGAACTAGCTGAACACTGTAATTGTCTGTATCCCATAGTGGCTGGGGACTTTAACCTAAGAGCAGCCAGTATTTGATCACAGATTCTACTTTAATGGGAGGTGTCTCCATTAAGTGCCCCTATGTTGTATTTCAATACACTGCAAAAATCTTGCTCCAGTCTCTTTTTGAATGATGAGTTAGCTCTGTCTGTATTTCTTTCATTTTCCTCCTGAACCCTAGTGCAGCAATGGGAATCAGCTTTGAACTGGAAGAAAGTCTTTTATTTATTTATTTTTTTTATTTTTTATTTTTTTGCGGTACGCGGGCCTCTCACTGTTGTGGCCTCTCCCATTGCGGAGCACAGGCTCCGGACGTGCAGGCTCAGCGGCCATGGCTCACAGGCCCAGCCGCTCCACGGCATGTGGGATCTTCCCGGACCGGGGCACGAACCCGTGTCCCCCGTGTCCCCTGCATCGGCAGGCGGACTCTCAACCACTGTGCCACCAGGGAAGCCCGAAAGTCTTTTAGATTGAATCTGATATTAAAATCAACAACCCTCTTCCAATGCTCCAGTGAAAGAAGTTATAATGCTCTCTGTGAAGCAATACTAAACTTCCCTTCTTTACAGCAGCTGTTCAGGGTTTGACTGTTTAACCATTTCACTGCCCCTTTTGTGCAGACTACTAGGAAGCAGCTGCATGGCAGAGGGAGATCAGCTTGGTGCTTTGTGACCACCTAGAGGGGTGGGATAGGGAGGGTGGGAGGGAGATGCAAGAGGGAAGGGGATATGGGGATATATGTATGCATATAGCTGATTCACTTTGTTATAAGGCAGAAACTAACACACCATTGTAAAGCAATTATACTCTAATAAAGTTGTTAAAAAAAAATGTACTCAGATTTCAGCTTGTATATGAATCACCCAGGAAAGTGGCTAAAAATGCAGGTGCTTTGCTGATACTCCAGAGCTTCTGCTTTAGTAAGTCTGGGATAGAACCTTAGAATCTGTGTGTTCCTAGTTTCCCCAGATAATTCTAATGCAAGTGATCGAAGGACCACAGTTTGAGAAGCAACACATTTTAGCCACCTCAACCTTAGATAACAGTTACATGAACTCAGTTATGCATGTTTGTCTCTTTATTGCTAGCATCTTAGAACTTTTCCATGTTAACGGCACAGGTTAGATAAAACTTTTTTCTTGTAAAATGGGGATATAAAACCTCTTCACTAGGTTTTTATAAGGATGATTGGATAATTTAAGCAAAGGGATCGGTAAAGTGCCTAGAATTCTGTAGGCACTTAATAAATAGTTTAAAAATATTTTTCATTAAAATATCTTACCAGCAATATCATTAGCAGCAACAGCAAGCACATCAGCCTGGAATCGCCAAAATGTGTTTAGGCAACTGATTGTCCAGATTTCCTTTACCCCCATGGGGAGTTAAGGTTATCTGAGCTCAAATTAAAGGTCATTAATCCTGGCTGCCACACCATAAATGACATGCCATTTGACTCTGAAAATTACTTAGGGGCCTCTGATATCTTATATCCAAGATGGAGAGTAGACGTGGCCTAAATCTTTAAAAAGGATGAATGAAGAAATGTGATTTCAGTTGTAGGAGAGTCTAGTGAAATTGTTGGGGGTAACCTTCTGGAGCAGAGAAAAATTGTTCTCAGACATTGTTGCATCAGCAAATGCTAAAGTCTTATTATGGTCTCGCCTTTTAATTTTTATTATTTTATTCAGTTATTGATAACTTCTCATGACATTTTCCCCTTTATTGCAATGTATGATATTTCAGAGAGCAGTCGAGTGCAAAGGGAGATGTTAACCTTCCACAACTGTGACCATCCTTCCTTTGGGGTGGCTTTGGAAACTGTGTTGACAACTTGATATCCTTTTTGTAGAGGCTGCTCATTATCAGTACTTGGAAGGTAGTAATGGTAGAGACAGAAGAGATGTTGATGGAGAGCAATTCCTGTTTGTATAATTTGCAGTTTCCTAAGTGTCACGACATATATTAATCTTTTATGAAGGGAACTGAAATTGAACAGCCTGACTTGTGAAGCTGCTTTATTTCCCTCTTCCTCCTGTAGCATGGTCATACATAGAGATACCGTAGATTTTCCAAAACTGGTTTTGGAAAAAAGTAAATTTTTTGGACCTAAGTTTTGAACCCACTGACCTCAAAACAACCCAAACTACTCTTTCCTTTTCACTTAGAAAAAAGTACAAAACACAAATGTACAACTCTAAGATTTATACCAATGCAAACACCCAGTAGTTATAACCCAGGAAAAGATATAGAACATTTCCAGCATCCCAGATCCCCTCCCCTGACATCTAACAGGGTTCCTTCCGGATACCCTCCCTTCTTTTCCTCCCCACCACAGCTGATCACAATTCTGCTTGTCATGGTAACTATTTTTTTTGCTTTTATTTATGTTTTAACACCTAAGTAAGCATCCCCCCCCCCCTCCAAAAAAAAAAGGTTAGTTTTCCTGATTTTTGATATTTTGTGTCTGGCTTTTTTTTTCACTCAATATTAAGTTTTTGAGATTTATCCAAACTGTTTTATAAAGCTGTGGTTGATTTGTTTTTATTACTTTATAGTATTTCATTATTTGAACATACCAGTTTTTTTTTTTTTCCTCAATTCTACTCTTGATGGGCATTTCCATTCTGAACTTTTTCATATGCTGATTTGCTGTTTGAATATATTCTTCTGTGAAATGCTTGTACTAAAATTGAAAGAAAGAAAGAAAAGAACTAAA
>NW_006779069.1:475403-480573 GCF_000442215.2 Lipotes vexillifer | reverse complement strand
CACTCTTTCATTAAGTTACTATGATCTGTATTTGGGTGTTTCCTCTATTCCTATTAACCCGGCACAAGGCTCTGCCATAGTTAGACAGTTCTGGTTATCTAAGATGTCACTTAAAAAAATTCCTGAACCTAATGTGTTTCTCAAAAAATCCAATCCTTTAAAATGTTCAATTAAAAAAAAAAAGTTCCATAACCAATATCCTTGGGAAACATCATATAAAGTACTCACTTCTTGGACATTCATAAGAAGCATTTATAATAATAAAAATTCTAAAGAATAACGGAGTAAAGAAACCTAGTCAACACTATTTAGTCCAACTTTTCTGCTTCATAGCTAAATTCAGAACATCTAATACCATCTTGTGGAACAAATATTCTGTGAAACACATTTTGGGAAAAACTCATTTAGAAGAGTCCCCTTTTGTTGGATTTCAACATCACAAGTCAGCAGGTGAAGCACCATGATAAAAAAGCTTCAAAGAAGATATAATTATCTCGGAAATAAACTTACAAAGAATTGAAAATGGAAAAATGGTTCATTTAGATTGGTTTTCCTTAGTTTTTAAAATTTTTTAAGCAATTTAAAAAGCTAATAACTAATACTAAAGAATTTGATATAGAAATGACTATAAAGCTCAGATTCACACATCAAACGCAATTATATATCCAAAATCTATTAATGGCTCAATTAACTCATAGATCAGATAATTAGGTGTTGTTCGTTAATGATAATGTGTGTGTGTGTGCATGTGTGTTGTGTGAGTGTGATGGAAAAATCACAGCTTTTTAATGCTTAAAGACAATTTCTTATGATGAAGTAGAGTGTACATTTTATTTTAACATTTTTTGTGGATTTTTCAGTTTGGATATGTACAGTATTTTTGCTTTTCCAGATTTCTCACTTGTAACTGAAGTGCAAAAGTTAGCATTCAAATAAAAAATCCTCAGCTTCTTCTCTACTCTTAAGAAAAAAAGAAGTTTAGAAAAATTAACTGCTTAAAAGTATTATTATTAAAGAAAGCCATCAATAAAATAGAAGCAGACCTTTTCTTCATAATCACTAATTTGCTCTCATTATGGAGAAATTTGCCACTATATTAATAAAGTAAATTACTTATTATTGTTAGATTATTTGTTGCTATTTTGATATAACAGCAAAATAAACGGGGATCACCAAATTTGCATCACCTCATAGCTATGTATTTACTATGTTCTGATAATGCATCTGTGCAAATTACACACACCGATTGGTCCCTGATATAGAAAACATTAGAATGAGTCTAGGAGGAATCCTCTTTGACTGAGTGTGTAATTGGAGATCATGTTCACTTATCTCTTTTAGCCTCAAGGCTCTTGGCTTTCTTTGCCTGTCACTCAGGGTAATGGTTAGTTACTGTCAGAACGCAGCTATAATTGGGAAAGGCACTCCCTAAACACAGAAGTTTCAGGGAGGTGAGAATTCATATCCAGCCTAGTGAGTCTGGGAAGTTTTCCAATCCTCCAGTGCTGTACTAAGGCACAAAAGCAAATTGAATTTTATTGCTTAGGTGACATCAAACCATATTTAAACACAGAGGCTCCTTGACAACATCCTTCTTAAGAAACTCATTGTAGTAAAACTTTTATTTTTTCCTCCAAGCTGGTCTTGAAGTTTGCATTCATTTTGAAATTTCTTCCATTTAAATTCTTTACTTTTTCACAGAGAATTATAACAAAATAATAAGTTCATATTACTCTAAAGAGGAAAACTTTTGTGATATAAATATTCTACAACCATCTGGAAAAATAAATGCAAAATTACAAAGTGTAACTAAACTGAATATTGTTAATGATGTTAGTTACTAAAATTAATGTGCCTGTGCTCTCAGATTTGAAAAGCTAAGTGTTTTTCTTTCTAAAATGGGGCATATTTTGAACTTCTGAGTTTCGGATTTATGATTAAAAGTTAATCACAAACTATTATCATCAGTACTCTGAAATCTACTGTCATACTTAATTTATGCAGAACAGTTTTAGGCATTTTTTTCTAGGTTCATAGAAAATTAAATTGGGGGATCCTCTACTTCATTTATCAAGGATATTTACTTTTTCCAGATAAAATATTTATAAAAAATATTTTATATCCAATTATTTTTCTCTACAAAATATTTTGCATTAGGACTTGCTGCATTTTGGGGGTGTAAATCATATGTACTCCTTTAGCTCCTTCTTCAAGCAATTTTGCCCCCTCTTTTTCTTTCTGTAGTACATTTTCATATGATTATTTCCTGTAATCCTCTTCAGATAATTCATTGGAATTTTCTTCTTATTATTATTTTTAACATAAGGCCATATTTTTCCTATACATTTAGTATTTTTCTCTTCTTCCTCCTTCCATCTTATAATTGTGTACCCTTTTGCTTAAATAACCCAGCTTCAACTTCTCCAAGCTCTACTGTCTTTACACAACTCATTTTAACTTGTCTTGAACTCATTACACTCCCTTATATTCTTCCTATCTATTTGTTCAGTCCATCAAAATATGCCTATCAACAAGTAATGTAAAGGAGTTGATAAAACATAACTCCTGGCAAAAACCTGCTTATTGAGATAAGAAAAATACACACTAATTAATTAAAGAGCATCAGTTAATTAAGCACTAAATTATAGTGGAAATTCTCAGAGAGTCTCAATATTTGTTGTACCAAGAGTCCCTTTCTAGAAAAGTTGTTTAAAAGTGATTCCTTAACAGCACATTAAAAGGATCATACAACATGATCAAGTGGGGTTTATTCCAGGAATGCAAGAATTCTTCAATATATGCAAATCAATCAATGTGATATACCACATTAACAAATAGAAGGAGAAAAACCCTATGATCATCGCAATTGATGCAGAGAAAGCTTTTGACAAAATTCAACACCCATTTATGATAAAAACCCTGCAGAAAGTAGGCATAGAGGGAACTTTCCTCAACATAATAAAGGTCATATATGACAAACCCACAGCCAGCATCGTCCTCAGTGGTGAAAAACTGAAAGCATTTCCACTAAGATCAGGAACAAGACAAGGTTGCCCACTCTCACCACTCTTATTCAACATAGTTTTAGAAGTTTTAGCCACAGCAATCAGAGAAGAAAAGGAAATAAAAGGAATCCAAATCGGAAAAGAAGAAGTAAAGCTGTCACTGTTTGTAGATGACATGATACTATATATAGAGACTCCTAAAGATGCTACCAGAAAACTACTAGAGCTGATCAATGAATTTGGTAAAGTAGCAGGATACAAAATTAATGCACAGAAATCTCTGGCATTCCTATACACTAATGATGAAAAATCTGAAAGTGAGATCAAGAAAACACTCCCATTTACCATTGAAATAAAAAGAATAAAATATCTAGGAATAAACCTACCTAAGGAGACAAAAGACCTGTATGCAGAAAATTATAAGACACTGATGAAAGAAACTAAAGATGATACAAATAGATGGAGAGATATACCATGTTCTTGGATTGGAAGAATCAACATTGTGAAAATGACTCTACTACCCAAAGCAATCTACAGATTCAATGCAATTCCTATCAAACTACCACTGGCATTTTTCACAGAACTAGAACAAAAAATTTCACAATTTGTAGAGAATCACAAAAGACCCCGAATAGCCAAAGCAATCTTGAGAACGAAAAACAGAGCTGGAGGAATCAGGCTGCCTGACTTCAGACTATACTACAAAGCTACAGTAATCAAGACAGTAAGGTACTGGCACAAAAGCAGAAAGATAGATCAATGGAACAGGATAGAAAGCCCAGAGATAAACCCATATGCATATGGTCACCTTATCTTTGATAAAGGTGGCAGGAATGTACAGTGGAGAAAGGACAGCCTCTTCAATAAGTGGTGCTGGGAAAACTGGACAGGTACATGTAAAAGTATGAGATTAGATTACCCTAACACTATACACAAAAATAAGCTCAAAATGGATTAAAGACCCAAATGTAAGGTCAGAAACTATCAAACTCTTAGAGGAAAACATAGGCAGAACACACTATGACATAAATGACAGCAAAATCCTTTTTGACCCATCTCCTAGAGAAATGCAAATAAAAACAAAAATAAACAAATGGGACCTAATGAAACTTCAAAGCTTTTGCACAACAAAGGAAACCATAAACAAGACCAAAAGACAACCCTCAGAATGGTAGAAAATATTTGCAAATGAAGCAACTAACAAAGGATTAATCTCCAAAATTTATAAGCAGCTCATGCAGCTCAATAACAAAAAAACAAACAACCCAATCCAAAAATGGGCAGAAGACCTAAAGAGACATTTCTCTAAAGAAGATATGCAGACTGCCAACAAACAGATGAAAGAATGCTCAACATCATTAATATTAGAGAAATGCAAATCAAAACTACAATGAGATATCATCTCACACCAGTCAAAATGGCCATCATCAAAAAATCTACAAACAATAAATGTTGGAGAGGGTGTGGAGAAAAGGGAACACTCTTACACTGCTGGTGGGAATGTGAATTGGTACAGCCACTATGGAGAACAATATGGAGGTTCCATAAAAAACTACAAATAGAACTACCATATGACCCAGAAATTTCACTACTGGCATGTACCCTGAGAAAACCATAATTCAGAAAGAGTCATGTACCAAAATGTTCATTGCAGCTCTATTTACAATAGCCCAGAGATGGAAACAACCTAAGTGTCCATCATCGGATGAATGGATAAAGAAGATGTGGCACATATATACAATGGAATATTACTCAGCCATAAAAAGAAATGAAATTGAGCTATTTTTAATGAGGTGGATGGACCTAGAGTCTGTCATACAGAGTGAAGTACGTCAGAAAGAGAAAGACGAATACCGTATGCTAACACATATATATGGAATTTAAGAAAAAAATATGTCATGAAGAACCTACCGGTAAGACGGGAATAAAGACACAGACCTACTAGAGAATGGACTTGAGGATAAGATGAGGGGGAAGGGTAAGCTGTGACAAAGCGAGAGAGTGGCATGGACATATATACACTACCAAACATAAAATAGATAGCTAGTGGGCTTCCCTGGTGGCGCAGTGGTTGAGAGTCCGCCTGCCAATGCAGGGGACACGGGTTCAAGTCCTGGTCCGGGAAGATCCCACATGCCGCAGAGCAACTAAGCCCGTGCTCCACA
>NW_006779069.1:470376-475361 GCF_000442215.2 Lipotes vexillifer | reverse complement strand
GACAAAGTGAGAGAGTGGCATGGACGTATATACACTACCAAACGTACAATAGATAGCTAGTGGGAAGCAGCCGCATAGCACAGGGGGGTCAGCTCGGTGCTTTGTGACCACCTAGAGGGGTGGGATAGGGAGGGTGGGAGGGAGGGAGACGCAAGAGGGAAGAGATATGGGAACATATGTATATGTATAACTGATTCACTTTGTTATAAGGCAGAAACTAACACACCATTTTAAAGCAATTATCCTCCAATAAAGATGTTAAAAAAAAAAAAAAGTGATTCCCTATCTACAGTGCATCATTCTTTGTCTGGCTAAGCTGGTCTACAACAGATTGGGCCAAAAGTCTCTATCTAAGCCAAAGGCTACAGACTAAAATGAAACACCCATGGGCCAAAGTTTTAATTGGGTTACACAGCTAACAGTAACAGGTGGTGGTACTGCAGAGGTATAGATGAGGAGTTATGGATTTTCAGAGAAGATAAATAATGCAACTTTTTGGTGTGAGGAGGTCTGTGGGAGAATACAGAAGAATGATTTGGGACAGAGGGATTAGAAAAAGCTTGGTAGGTGAGATAGCATTTCACCAGTCCTTGTAAGACATATTTTATTTCACCACGTGGAGTTGAAAGCAAAGGCACCCCAAACAGTGGAAACAGCATGACCCTAGAAACTTTAACAAATGAGTTGTATACTGGCAACAAAATGTATTATGGTCCAGCTGGAAAAATTATCAGTGGATAAATCATAGTGGGAGTTCAGTTTGGAAAGGTAAGTTGGAAGAGATCATGAAATTTGTTCATGCAGGATCCAGAGTTTGAGTAACTTAGTGGTGGATTGTGCACATGTGCTGTTCAATTTCCCTTTAAGGAAGGACTTGTTGTCCAGCTTGTGCTATCAACATCTGGTCCATTTTGTGGCAAAAGTTGTGCAACAGTGGATGCATGCCCGTGGGATCCACTGGTTCTATTGTACAGTGTATCACCTGTGGTAGCTAGCCCCATAGAATGTTGAAGGGATCCTTGCAAAGCTTATTGAAGGTGCCAGCTTGGGGATGTAGAGTGGTGGTGCTATTCTTTGGGATGTGCCCCAAAACACTGACACAAGACTGTTGTGTCCCAAATAGTTATAATACATGGATCTGGAATCAACGGGTATGCATAGAATTAGTCCTCTTGCCATTACTCGCAGAGACCCACTTGGAAATGTGTCTTTCCCATCCCTATGACTTTAGTCTCTACTGAATTAGAAGTCCTTATTTCCCAGGAGAGAAACAATTCCATCACTGGACACAATAATGTTTTCACTGAAACTGAAGCTATTATAGCTGCATGGTCATTTGGGGCATCATATGTCAGTAGACTAGCAGACAAAGAAAATAGTTACTATGCTGGTGAGAGAAAAATTAACTCTGATTATTGAGAGGAGCTAGACTCACTGCTACCTAATCAGAATGGTGAGGAGATCTTGGAGACCTATTGAAGCATCTCTTGGACCATCCATGCCTGATAAGAGTAAAAGGAAAATTACATCTTCCACAGCTTGACAAAAGCAAAACAGCCACACGCTAACAACCCTCAGGAATAAAGATTTGAATCAGGCCATCTAGAACATGGAGACGTAATAGATCATTTGTCAGAAACCAAACTTCGAAATGAAAATGGCAACCAAAGTCTCAGACTCCTCAAGGAAGAAGCTCTCCATCATCTGACTGGACAAATACCTAGAACAGTTACAGTGCCGGACAAAGACGCAGAAGCTAACTCAGCTCACATGCTGGCGTTACCTGGCGGTGCAGGAGCGTTCATGTTGGAGAGTCTGGGATCTGAAGCATAAGTACCTTAGCTATCCTCTCTATGGACACTGTTTGGAGGCATTTTTTATATTTATCAGAGGACCTGGCTGAGTTGAGCCCCTGTTGCCTAGAGCTGTGACCTTGAAAATGTGCCTTTTATTGGCTTTTTCTACTTCATGTCACATTTCCCTGTAACAGCTTTCTGGAATGTACTCCCAAATAAAATACCTGTACCAAAAAAAACCAAAATAATAAAAACACCCATGGAAGCAGATTGTGAGGAGCCTGGCATGAACTCTGCCCCACAGAACATTCTTTATTGAATTCTGTATTGAACAGAATGAACTTTTTCCTTTTGGGACATTTGGATACAAAATACATGGGAACATTTTGGAATTTATAACAGCAGTAAAAGAGAAACAGAATGAAAAGTTTAGTTACCAAGGAGATAAAATTACTACAGTGAGGTTTTGGTGCATTAAAATCTGAAAACACTACTGAAACAATTAGAAATGGTAGCTAAACATAACAAACATCTCTTTAACTGAAAACAAAAGAAATCCCTAGGGACTAATCAGCAAAAAGTGATCTGGAAGTCAGAGCTGGGCTATGGCTGCTGAGAGATGGGAGTGGGGATGAGAATGCAGGTATCGATTTTAGAAATCCAGGTCAGGTTTTAATCTTTGTGGGAATGAATGGAAGATCAAGCCTTAGGCCCATGCAAGGCAGGGAGTTAGAACCGACACTCAGACATAAAGCTTGGACGCTTAAAAGTCTGAAGAAGAAAGAACCAGAAAGAATCTGTCCATAAGCATAGAGGTGAAAAAATACCAGTCTTTCTTGGTTGGAGCTCTGGGTAGAAAATAAAAGTCTACTATGAGAATTTTTAAACTTTGGATTTCAAATTTGCATTAGCTACGAACCTAGATGTCTTCCAAGCTGATATATCAATATAAAACTTATTGCCGGGGCAGTGATAATTCTAGAGAATCTTGAACAGAGTGTGGTAAAGGTGACAGGATGTCACTTCTGAAATTAAGTTATAATTTCGGAAAAGGCCAACTTGTGTTGTGTCTTGCTTGTGCGTCCCCCCCTCCCCCTCTCTGGTGAAGGCAGCTGTCACGTTGGGAGCTGCCCTGTGGAGATCCTCATGTGGGAAGGTCAGTAGTCAGCACTGAACTGAAACCCTCAGTCCAACAACCAGCAAGGAGCTGAATTCACCTAACAGCCACTCGTGAGCCTGGACGTGGATCACCTCCTCCTCAAGGCCTGAAACGAACACAACTAGGGCAGACATCTGGATTGCTCCCTGTGAGAAAGCCTGAGCCACAGGGACTCGGTGAGGTCAGACCTTGATTCAAGACTCACAGATATTGTGAGAAAAGGAATGTTCGTTGTTTGCAGCTATTGGGTTTTAGGGGTAATGGTTACACAGCGAGATAGAACTAATACAGAGTAAATCCCATTGGTGGAAGCTCCTACCTTCTCTTCAGTCTCTGTCACACCAACGAAGATTCCATTTATGGAATGGTCAATGTCTCCACAAGGAAAATCCACCCACCCACACTGTGATTTGGATGGCAAGGAATAGGAGAGGTAGGGGAGGTAGAAGCTGAGTACAGACCTATAACCTGGAAGAGTAAGTGAAGCAATTTTCCATTCCTGGGAAGTCAGTTCCACAGTAGACTAGCTCCAATCATCCTTTCTGCCCTCTTCAGATTTGCTTAATATTTGCCATGCTGTACATTGTGGACATGTTGTTTGTTTTTCTTCCTGTTCTGTTTATTTGTTTGTCTTTTTTTTTTTTTGGCTGCCAAGCATTTCTTATTTGGGGTTACATTCCATTGCTTAGAAAAGCTCATCTGCTCTGTTTAAGAGACACTGAGGTATTTCCCTGAAGTGATTAAGTTTCTGTATTATCAGTGCAGCCTAAGGTTTCTGAACAATAAAGTAAATGTTGCTTTAAATGAAATAGAAACTGGCAAAAACACCCCAAACGCTCAGTATAATCAGGATAAAATTTAGAAGAACTTTTAACATATACACACATATTTGTTATGTACATTAAGCAGTCCGAGGATATGGTGAAAGTAAAGTACAGATCATAATGGAAAATATTAGACAAATTGGAAGACTAGTAAAGTGTGAACTAAACTCATATCTCTAGAAGTAAATTGTCTTTGGAAACTGATTCTCTAAATGTCAGTGTCATCAAGCCATAAAGTGATTTCATTCATCAAGGAAAGATCAATTGATTTGATGGAAAAAACAGCATGTTATGTGCTAAAAAATGACATTGTAGATTTTTTGTTTGTTTATTAAACAAACCCCATTGGTTTTTAAGGTTAAGGCACTTACTACTGTGGAAAATGACCCTTCAGAGTGAACAAAGCAAGTAAGTCCAAATATTGAATTATTTCTATGCCTGTAAAATAGTATTTAAACATAAAAGCTGGCAGCCCAGTGCTCTAAGTACATCAGTGTCTTCTACAGTGGTATTAGCATCACTTATATCAGTACTTCCTAACAACAAAGAACGCTCCGTCCTTCGTCCCACAGACCATATTTGTAAAGTCATACACATGTTTACGTGATTTAAACATCATTGCTTTTAGAATATTACTTTTGAAGCCACATTTAGATGTAAAGTCTTTATATGAATGGCCTATAGCTCAAGACCTTTTATTTTTTTAACATCTTTATTGGAGTGTAATTGCTTTAAAATGGTGTGTTAGTTTCTGCTTTATAACAAAGTGAATCAGTTATACATATACATATGTTCCCATATCTCTTCCCTCTTGCATCTCCCTCCCTCCCACCCTCCCTATCTCACCCCTCTAGGTGGTCACAAAGCACTGAGCTGATCTCCCTGTGCTATGTGGTTGCTTCCCGCTAGCTATTTTACGCTTGGTAGTGTATATATGTCCATGCCACTCTCTCACTTTGTCGCAGCCTACCCTTCCCCCTCCCCATATCCTCAAGTCCATTCTCTAGTAGGTCTGTGTCTTTATTCCCATCTTACCCCTAGGTTCTTCATGACCTTAGTTTTTTCCCTTAGATTCCATATATATGTGTTAGCATACAGTATTTGATGTTCTCTTTCTGACTTACTTCACTCTGTATGACAGACTCTAGCTCAGCTCTGATTTAAGGACTGAATGTATCATTTATTAGGGAGATAACTTCTGTCTAT
>NW_006779069.1:450755-470366 GCF_000442215.2 Lipotes vexillifer | reverse complement strand
TCTTTCCCTCTTTCTTTCCTTTCTCCCACCCTTCCTCTCTCTCTCCCTCTTTCTCTGCCTTCCTTTTTTCTTTTTTTCTTTCTTTTGTAAATAAAGCTGACTCTTCCTACATTTAGTAAAACCAAAAGCCACACTCTACACTACAGAATAGAACCCAATTATCAATTATGATATAACCTGAGTATCTCTGATTTCTTAGCCTTTCAGAGCCATCTTTACATTAATATCCAAATATATTAATAAATAATAAAGTAGTTGAATCCACCATCTTATTTCATCACAAAAACTAAACCTTTCCCTTCATATTCTGAACATCCTCAGAGAATGAACACAGTTTATTGACATTTCTTTTTACTTTCACTTCTTATTGTTCCTTTGGCTGCTTCTGGGATTTTCTTGAAAAGATGCTACCACTATCACAAAGGCTTCAGAGAAGAGTCCAGGGCAGGTAGCCCTTCCCTCACTATCCCATCCCATGATTTTCCATAGAGAAACTTAAAAAAAACCTTTTTATTTTGAAACAGTTTTTAATTTACAGAAGAGTTGCAAAGGTAACACAGGGAGTTCTTATATATTCTTTACCCAGCCTCCCCGAATTTCACATTTTACATAACCATGGTACAACTCCAAATCTAAAACAAGAAGCGTTGCCTGAATTTGATGTGAATATTTTAATATATTAATTAAACAAATAGTTATTAAGCACCACTATCCTAAGCTCAGGGGACATATTGACCCGCAAGATAGAACGCCTGCCTCAAGGAGTTTATGTTTTCACCCCTTCCACCTCCCCATTTCTATAGTCAATGTCATTGCCACGCTGTTGAGCCACCAGTTACAGCCAATCTTCCTGAAAGTGTCATAGTTTTTGAATTTTACTAACACCATTACTACAAGTTATGTATGCTCTTTTGCAATGAGTGCCTTATTTCAACAATTCCTGTTTATTTTACATTTTGTCTTGCTTTTATTTGAGTGATTAAAAAATACTAAGATGAGTCCAGATTGTGGAAAGTTTAGAGTGATGTTTGTTACCTAATTCACATGACAACATTGTTCATCTACTTATCCGAAATCGAAGTTTACCCTGAGTGACATGGCAAAGTCAGATTGCTAAAGTCAAATTTAGAAATTGGTATATTGTGACTATTTATATTTTTTGATTAATATTTGTGCTTTTCTGGTACAAATATTATTGATAGGACTACTATGACATATCAGTGGCTGTTGGAGCCCATTCTACAAATTATCTCTTCCAAATTTTTTTGTTGCTTTAGTTTCAGATATTTATGACTGTATGTCAATTCTTTGGACACCTTCATTATGCCAGTATTAAAATATGAAGCACTGAGGGAACAAAGCTTTTACATGTCTTAGGAAACACATGTAGTTAAGTGAGATGTAAAAATGAAACTTTCAGTTTTCTGAAGCAGGTAATAATTATAACCTCAAACTTCCAGAATTACTTAAAGGATTTATTTTTATTAGCATAAAACTTCACTAAAAGTGTGTTTATTCAGTGCATATAAAACACTCAGATAAATCTCTTGGTAATATAGATCTCATTGTTTTGGCTTTTTAAAATGTTCTTGAATTACATACACATATATAGAACACATATATATTTATGTATATATGAAAACCATCTCACTAATTTATATTATAAATCATGAGTCCTAATTATGAACATAATTTCTTTGAATGGTTTCTGGTAAAAAATGAAATCAGATACAATTAGAAATCTCCTCAAATGTGTCCACTAAATTACCCTAACAGCAGAGAGAACTAGTACTTAAATGGTGGTTATTACCCAGTGAAATGTAGAGTTGGTCTAAGTTGACAACACTACCTAAGTTAGAATATGTGTTATCATTGTTGTTATGGATGAGGAGACATCCATCCAAACAATGGAAGTCACAGCAGCCTTGGCAGGAGATTCTCCTCTCTTTTAACAGTTTCCTGATTGCAGTCCCTGCAGTCTTGCCTCAGTTCCTTGCTAACTGAAGGATTATTGCCATTTTTTGATCAGCATTCTCGCATCAAAGTTGTACAGAGAAACCCAAGTGAGGAAGAGTACAGCTACATGAAAAATAAGGCAGAGGAAAATGTTCAGATTTCGCATGAGATCAGAAAACAAATGTTCAAGGGTATAAAATTAGAACCATGGCATGCAGCCATGATGATATGGCCCATTATGGGAGATGTCTTGTGTTCTTTGGTCAAGCATAGGCATTCAGTTCTTGTAAACATTCAAGAAGACAAAACTATGATAGAAAATTGGGTAGAACAAGGACTTGGCTCATCAGATTACAGTCTTAAATCTCTGTGATGGCATCTCCCCTATCTGTGATTCTCTGAATGCATAATTCATTTGAGTAAATACTCAATAAACTTGCTAGTCCAGACAAATTTCCTAAGTAACTTAAATTCTTTTCTTGGTCTATTAGAACCACTTTGTTCTTTTCACAATAATTTCTTTACAAGGAAATTTTTCTTTATGTTACTGTGTGTCCCATTGTGCTGGGGCTTTCAAGTTGTAAATGTTTTGATGGTATCGGAATTTAACTGTGGAATTGCAGGGCATTTTTAACAATGGTACACTGAGTTTGGAGGAAAAGTTTGTCTTCTCTTCTCCATAGCAATAATGGAGATGGACTTAGGGTTTTGGGTGTGTATTTAACAAAAGTGGGTGGAGTGGGGGATGGGAATGCATATGGGGATAGGTGGGGGATTAGGGATGGATTTGAAAGAGCAAGAGAGCGATAGAGGGAGAGATGTTTTGAGCGTAAGAAACACTGAATACAAAATTCAATAACTGGAATTATCTGCCTTTAAAATTTATCAGAAAAAAAATGAATACAACCATTTTTTTTTTTTTTGAAATTTAAATCAGTCTGATGTATAGCGTCACCTGAAACCTCTACTTTTTGATTATCCCTTTTGGCCTGCAAATGTCTTAAATTTATGAATATCTCAAAAAAATAATAGTTTGAAAATCCAGCCAATGAAATGACTTCTAAATTTTTAGGGAAATCTCATTCTCAAGAATCTGGTTCCCAAGTTTGTGCAGAAGACACTGTGAGCCCACAGCCTCTACCACCAGGAGCCACCCAAACCAACACATCTGTGTGTCCCACACAACCCTTTCCCTTTGCTCCCATTTTCACAGAATCTCACATATTTATAGAGCTGGAACTTCGGAGTTCACGGAAACGTCATCATCTCTATTCCTGCAAATTTCATAAATATGTAATTTAAATGCAATTTCTTTGTTTTCCAAAAAAAATAGTCAGGATAATAAGTGAAGTAGGATGTTAATTAAGGAGAGAGAGAGAAAATGAAAATATTTAATTCTTATTGCTAAATCACATACCCAAACAGCAGGGAATGTATAGACTGAAGCTTAAAGACTAAAGAAAGAGGAGACATTAAGTGTCAAGCAGAGTTCCCAGCTGGCTGTAACATTTTCCTGTGGTGCCAGCATGTTTGAACTAACAATTATTTGGAAAGAATGGGACTTATTAAGAGAAAGAAATCAACCCTCTTAGGTCTTCCAGGATGGACATAATAATGAAAAAAATAATTATTGGCTCTCTGAAACATCTTTCATCCATGGATCTCAGGATATTTTATCCAATATTATTTAATTAAAATTCATACTACTTCTATATCTGAGGGAGAGAATTGCTATATTTTATAGATGAAAAATTGCTTTTCAGACAGATTGAACAACTTAACCACACAAGTTTTTATGGTTGTAAATTGAAATAAATATCATTGCCTTCTTTTTATGTCTAAATAAGTTTCACTAAACTAAGAAATTAAAATATAGGCACTTCCCTGGAGGTCCTGTGGGTAAGACTCCATGCTTCCACTGTAGGAGGTGTGGGTTCAATCCCTGGTCAGGGAACTAAGATCCCACATGTTGTGTGGCATGGCCAAAAAAAAGAAAAAAAGAAATTAAAATGTAAAATAAGCAATTTTTTGAGTCTACTGACACAAAATTACTCATGTTGGATTCGGGGAAGGGATTATTCTTCCTTCTTCATTGAATTGATCAGATACTTTGGTGATATTTTTTACATAGCACAGATATTTTCCATTTATGTTTAGTTATTCTGAAGCCTGGAAAACATCAGAAAACCCTTTCACATGCCTGGATTTGTTCTTTATGAATCCAATTTTCGCTATGTCTTGACCACTCGACAATTCAATCCTTGCTTGATTCAAGCTCCACCTTTAAAAAAATTTTTTTTTCATGAAAGTGCTATTAAAATAAAAATGCCTCCAAACAGAGGGAAGCATTGTGGTTAAAGGACAATAAAATTTCTGAAAAGCAAATCAACTTTTGAAATATTAGTTGCTATTGTTAGAAATTAATGTCACACTAGTTAATAAGAAAATTTATTGTGTGTGCTCAGTGAAGTCAATTGTATTATTAATATGTAACTTATCTCTCATAATTTTCTTCTACATTCAAGTAAATTGGAGTATTAGTGAAAGCAATCATGGTAATGTCAATAACCCCAAGAACAGTGATAATATTGGTACAAACAGGTCAAATTTAGTATTTATTCTGTGCCAAGCTCTATGCTAAGCATTTCAGAGTTCTCATCTTCTCCTTTTATCCTTACCTAGGGGGCAGGTATTATTGCTAATAAGTAAACTGCTTTTGTTCAAATCTTAATTACACCACTTACTAGCTCTCTTACCTGGAATGAGGTACTTAAAATTTAGAGGGTTCCTCATCCACAAAATCAGGGTGATTAAAAGGTTATTGTGAGGATTAAATGATTAATACACAGGAGATCCTTAGAAGAACACCTGATACATGGTAAAGGTCTCAATACATATTAACTATAGTACAAATGAGGGCACTGGGCTTCAGGGATATTAAGTCATTTGCCCACGGCCATTGGTGTGGTGAATAGAGGAGCCATTCCTTTCCAACTTCAAATTCTGGGCTTCTAATATCACATTAATTCTAGTTGTTGGTAGCCCCTAATAAATTACAACTACTAGAATTAAGTTTCTTAAGGACAGGGAATGTAACATAAGTATTTAAATTGTTTTTCCCATTTTTGTTGAGAAATAATTAGTATACATCACTGTATAAGTTTAAGGCATACACCATGATGGTTTGATTTATATATATTGTGAAATAGTTACCACAGTAGGTTCAGCTGTAACTTATATATCTTTGTGTTCTCAGGCCTCAGCACAGTGCTAGCTCCTACACTGTACTGCTTAATTTGATTTAAAATAAAAAGTAAGGCTCTGTTTACTGTTTCATACTTTTTACCAAAAGAGCATAGATTATATTTCTTGGCTATTCTTCCCATTTTCTGTTCCTTTTTCTGTAAAAGCCATAGTTATTTACCTAGTGACTACTACAACAAATCCAAGAGAGAGCTAGGAAGAGTTATTTCACTTCCTTGCCATTATTTGTCCACCATATATCTTAATTCAGTACTGGAAACGGTACACTGATAATTATCAGTTAATTCTTCCACATAGAGACACTCAACGTTATTTTTATATGATACTGAAATCCTTTATCTTTTGCATGGATTATTTGAAAATAATATAGCACTATTCATTCTTGATAGCAATCTCAACATCTTTCTTCTTCCATCTAAAAAGACTTTAATACTCGCCAAAGAAAACGAAGGAGGTAGAAGTTCATGACAGTATTGAACCGTGTATTATTCTAATTCCATTCTGAGAGAGACCTCAAGAGTTCAAGCTCTTATCTTCTATCAGACAAAATGACATATAAATCATCCTGGAAAGATGAGGGTGCAGCTGATTAACAGAGAAATTTCCACAAAATCCCTCAGACCTTTGGTTTATCTCCAACTTTCAGAAAGTTATTATTTAGGTTAACCTGTAATTTCCATTTTCATGTTCCATGGAAGCAAATGAATGTTGCCTGAACTATCTTTTGCTTTTGAACATCCATTAAAAATAGATCATTAACAACAATTCAAAATTCCTATCTGTGTGTATCCTATAATGTATTTTGTTTCGGAAGTGTAATTTTTTTGTGAAATATCAATTTTTCTTCGGGTTTATGAAAGAATCTGGCAAAAACAATAATTACAACAACAAATAGTAGTAGGTAAACTGAGAAAGAAGGAAACGTAACTGGCCTGTATATATATACATATATATGTATATATATATATTCTTTTGAGTATGATAATAATCCTTTAGTACAATTCAAATGAGCAAATTATTGTTACTGTAAAAGAATATCAGCTAGGAAAAATGGAAGTGGCTGCATTCCTCAGAGACAGACCAGTAATGTTGCAAGAGAATTGCTTCCAAAATGAGGGGCAATTATTGACCTGAAATCTCTTCTCTAAGTTATGTGAGTTGAGCTGTCATCATTTTGTTATTGCTGGAAATTAAGATTTTGTGATATTTTCCAACTATAATACTCATTTTAAATGACTGTTTAAAAATTGTTTTCTGACAGATATGCATTTTTTTAGCATGCTTCTTTAGCCGGACCTAGAAATAGGCAGCATTTAATAGACAACCTTGGGTTTCTGAGATTGGGTATTACAATGAAAAAACTCAGGACATCTATGTTTTGTCTTTGGTTTTGTCACCAACTAGTATTCTCAATATGTATTTCTTTCCTTTATTATTATTTTTGACATTATTTTTATTCACAAAAACGTGGTGTTAAACTAAATTACCTCTTCAGTCCTTTCTAAAGATATTGTAGTATGTATAGAGAGTAATTCACACATGTTCAACATTGTCCAACAAGATAAAGCAAAACTCTTCTGTAGCTTCCAGTTCCAGTGTGTTAATGTCACCGTGTTAAGCCATATCACCACAGATGGATGTTTTCTCATTTCTTAAATTTTTCCTCTACTTTACTTCTAAATATCTTCACTTATGCCATGCCCTCAACCTTAAAGGAACATTTCTCCATGTTACTGTGGAATCCATATTTATTATTCAAAATACAGGTCAAATATGCTCTCTTTTAAACTTGAATATCTGAATTTTTTCCATTTAACAGATTATGAATGATCCATTTCAAAAAGAATTTTGAGGTGTACCTTGGTATTCCCAGCAAAAATCCACAGTACTCTAGATATAGAGATTCAAGACAGGAAGTCAACACATAACCAAAGCCTCTCAAAATCTCACTAAATGAAAGTCAGATGATTTGGGTTCCCAACAACTTATTTTATTTTATTTTATTTTTTTGGCTTCACAGTAACCCCCAGAACAGAAGTCTGGCTATAGCCATGGAAAATGATCCACAGTCAAAGGATGCCTCCACTGGCCCTTTTATATTGATTTCCCTTTACAAGGAATGATGTCGTTTGTGATTAATTCAGTCTTCTCACACTTGCCGCCACTGATCTCCTGCCCTTAAACACTGCTCTGGCCATGATGCTTTATACAGAAGTCTCCCTCATTAAAACAACAATCATTTTATGGGAGAGAGATTTTTGTGGAGATTCAGAAGCACATCTGCATTATGGAGCTCTTCTGGGGTATTGGGTAAAAAGAGAGTCTGCAAAAAGACACCGTAGTCTTGAAAAAGGTTAATCCATCACTATGATCATTGTCTTGACATCATGAAAAGATGAAGGAGTGAGTAGAGAGTTGCATGGAGCCATGTATGGGTCAGGAGGAAAGTGTTAGTTTGTTTCTCCTTATTTTACTTATTTGAAATTGTGAATCTCACTAACCTCAGCCTATGCAAACATTTTTGAGTCTGAAATGTGCAAGGTGCCCTTGTGCTATAGATATGTCCATGTCCTACGTCTCTTACTGACTCTATGCTTCCAAGTAAGGAAGGTTGTATTGCCTGTGCTGTCCTGAATATGGAAAGATTTCAGTATTTTTTAAATAAATAGTTACTGGGGCCTTCTCTCCTTCACATATTAGAAGCTAAAGAAAGACAAAGTACTTAAATAAATTCTCCTACTCCTTGTTTTCACAATCAAATTATTTCTAATCACGTGTATAAATACCTATTACTACATGGTTCTTAGAGTCCTACGAGGCAGTACACAACCTTGGTCACACAAAAGAATTACCTGGAGAGCTTTAAAAACCACTGGTGCCGGGACTTCCCTGGTGGCACAGTGGTTAAGAATCCACATGCCAATTCAGGGGATAGGGGTTCGAGCTGTGGTGTGGGAAGATCCCATACGCCACGGAGCAACTAAGCCCGTGCGCCACAAATACTGAGCACGTGAGCCACAACAGCTGAACCCCACGTGCCTAGATCCTGTGATCCACAACAAGAGAAGCCACCGCAAATAAGAAGCCCTAGCACCGCAACAAAGAGTAGCTCCCTCTCGTCGCAACTAGAGAAAGCCTGCGTGCAGCAACAAAGATCAAACACAGCCAAAAATAAATAAATTAATTAAAAAAATAAATAAACAACAATGGTGCCTAGATCTGAGCCCAGAGGTCCTAATTTAGTTGGTCAGGGATTCTGATTTAGTTCATATTGGGCATCGGTTTTGTGTGTGAGTGTGTTTATTCTTCCCATATGAGTCTGATGTTCAGCCAAGGTTGAGAACCAATATAGAAAAGCAACAATGGCAAATGGTTCCAGGATAAATGAACAACAGAATTCAATATTATAAACTATTTGTAGGCAAAACCCTGTGGACAACACACAGATAAGTAAAGCCCCAAGAAATTTATAATTGGAGATTTGTATTAGTGTTTTCACCTTAATCATCAGTATAAAGAATGTATTAAGTGTCTATTATCACTGCTTTAGGTCTTGAGTTAAACAGATACAAAGACCTGGTCATTTTGTATCTTTTACTGACTATTTTAAGGCATTGGTTTCTCTCCACCATACTGTAAAATACACAAAGTGTCTTCATAGAAATGGAGGTGGAATAAACCAAAGTGTTCACTGAAACCAAAATATTCCACCACCAGTAAATTTATGTAAAAAGAGTCAGAGAGCCACCTCTCAGACCTGAAATGTCAAACTTGTAAAAATAGTATTCTTGGGAGTTATATTTGATCATTTGTTAAATATGGGGATATAAAGTGTAGAAATCCATGTGTAATGCTTCAAATCCCTAATCTGGTTTAAAAGGTCAGTTGAAGCCTAAAAGGACTTGACATTTTACCTTTTAAAGTCTGACTTTTGGTCTTAAGACTTAACAACTTTTCAGCATGAATGACCTGAAGGATAAATACAAAGCTGGTTTCAATTGAACTATTTAGAAAGCAGGGGATCTTCTAATTTGTAAGATAACATTCAGAGAGCTTTTTCCATTAAGAACTCAATCGACTGAAAAATGACTTCCTTGGGTATTCCACAATCTTTCAATGCTTGTGTAAATTTTACGCAGGAGGTGGGCAGTGTGTGAGGCTCAAGATATAAAACCCCATGGTACAAAGGAAGAAAAACACCTTATGAGCCACAGAAAACGGATGATCACCTGTAAGCAATGTGTATTGCCTCTGTTTACCAGTTTCTCCCTCAGGTGAAATACAATTTACATACAAATTAATCATTATAGTTTCATTTTTTGAAGCAAGTTCAATGGCTTTTTCAAACTATCATTATCATCAATTAATATTTATTGAGCACCCACTGGGTACATGTTATAGAAGGGCTGGTAGGCCCTTCTACAACAAATGTCTTACTGTAAACTATGCTTTGTATACTTTTTATTATATTTTCATAGGACCAAGTGAATGTCTCTTTTGTATGGTTTGTGCTAAAATGCCACTCATGTGAAAGCAACCAAGGATTGGAATTGGAATTGTAGAACTACTTTTCTGTGTCATTTGCTTGTGTGTGTGTGTGTGTGTGTGTGTGTGTGTGTGTGTGTAGGTCAGTGTAAAGCATAAAACGTAAAACTTAGGTCAAGATTTATTGGGGCAATGCTAATTTTGTTATATCATTTAAAAATGAACTCTATTCTTTTTACCTCACTGATAAGGTCAGCAAGTATTCTTTTAAAAAATGAAAATGTAGAAAGAATGAACCAAATATAATGATGAACTATTCATATGTTCAGAAAATTGCCTTTTATATCATAAAAAATGAAGTTCTTCTGTAGAGTTGAAATTCCTCTTTTCTACGAAGGCCATTTTATTTTATTTTATTTATTTTTTTTTAACATCTTTATTGGGGTATAATTGCTTTACAATGGTGTGTTAGTTTCTGCTTTATAACAGAGTGAATCAGTTATACATATACATATGTTCCCATATCTCTTCCCTCTTTGTCTCCCTCCCTCCCCCCCTCCCTATCCCACCCCTCCAGACAGCCACAAAGAACCAAGCCGGTTTCCCTGTGCCATGCGGCTGCTTCCCACTGGCTATCTACCTTACGTTTGTTAGTATATATATGTCCATGTCTCTCTCTCGCCCTAACACACCTCACCCTTCCCCCTCCCCATATCCTCAAGTCTGTTCTCCAGTAGGTCTCTGTCTTTATTCCTGTTTTACCCCTAGGTTCTTCATAACATTTTTTTTTCTTAAATTCCATATATATGTGTTAGCATACGGTATTTGTCCTTCTCTTTCTGACTTACTTCACTCTGTATGACAGACTCTAGATCTATCCACCTCATTACAAATAGCTCAATTTCGTTTCTTTTTATGGCTGAGTAATATTCCATTGTATATATGTGCCACATCTTCTTTATCCATTCATCCGACGACGGGCACTTAGGTTGTTTCCATCTCCGGGCTATTGTAAATAGAGCTGCAATGAACATTTTGGTACATGACTCTTTCTGAATTCTGGTTTCCTCAGGGTATATACCTAGTAGTGGGATTGCTGGGTCATATGGTAGTTCTATTTGTAGTTTTTTAAGGAACCTCCATACTGTTCTCCATAGTGGCTGAACCAATTCACATTCCCACCAGCAGTGCAAGAGTGTTCCCTTTTCTCCACACCCTCTCCAGCATTTATTGTTTCTAGATTTTTTGATGATGGCCATTCTGACTGGTGTGAGATGATATCTCATTGTAGTTTTGATTTGCATTTCTCTAATGATTAATGATGTTGAGCATTCTTTCATGTGTTTGTTGGCAGTCTGTATATCTTCTTTGGAGAAATGTCTATTTAGGTCTTCTGCCCATTTTTGGATTGGGTTGTTTATTTTTTTGTTATTGAGCTGCATGAGCTGCCTGTAAATTTTAGAGATTAATCCTTTGTCAGTTGATTCATTTGCAAATATTTTCTCCCATTCTGAGGGCTGTCTTTTGGTCTTGTTTATGGTTTCCTTTGCTGTGCAAAAGCTTTGAAGTTTCATTAGGTCCCATTTGTTTATTTTTGTTTTTATCTCCATTACTCTAGGAGATGGGTCAAGAAGGATCTTGCTGTGATTTATGTCATAGAGTGTTCTGCCTATGTTTTCCTCTAAGAGTTTGATAGTTTCTGGCCTTACATTTAGGTCTTTAATCCATTGTGAGCTTATTTTTGTGTATGGTGTTAGGAAGTGATCTAATCTCATACTTTTACATGTACCTGTCCAGTTTTCCCAGCACCACTTATTGAAGAGGCTGTCCTTTCTCCACTGTACGTTCCTGCCACCTTTATCAAAGATAAGGTGACCATATGCATATGGGTTTATCTCTGGGCTTTCTCTCCTATTCCATTGATCTATCTTTCTGTTTTTGTGCCAGTACCATACTGTCTTGATTACTGTAGCTTTGTAGTATAGTCTGAAGTCAGGCAGCCTGATTCCTCCAGCTCCATTTTTTGTTCTCAAGATTGCTTTGGCTATTCGGGGTCTTTTGTGTTTCCATACAAATTGTGAAATTTTTTGTTCTAGTTCTGTGAAAAATGCCAGTGGTAGTTTGATAGGGATTGCATTGAATCTATAGATTGCTTTGGGAAGTAGAGTCATTTTCACAATGTTGATTCTTCCAATCCAAGAACATGGTATATCTCTCCATCTGTTTGTATCATCTTTAATTTCTTTCATCAGTGTCTTATAATTTTCTGCATACAGGTCTTTTGTCTCCTTAGGTAGGTTTATTCCTAGATATTTTATTCTTTTTGTTGCAATGGTAAATGGGAGTGTTTTCTTGATTTCACTTTCAGATTTTTCATCATTAGTATATAGGAATGCCAGAGATTTCTGTGCATTAATTTTGTATCCTGCTACTTTACCAAATTCATTGATTAGCTCTAGTAGTTTTCTGGTAGCATCTTTAGGATTCTCTATGTATAGTATCATGTCATCTGCAAACAGTGACAGCTTTACTTCTTCTTTTCCGATTTGGATTCCTTTTATTTCCTTTTCTTCTCTGATTGCTGTGGCTAAAACTTCCAAAACTATGTTGAATAAGAGTGGTGAGAGTGGGCAACCTTGTCTTGTTCCTGACCTTAGTGGAAATGCTTTCAGTTTTTCGCCATTGAGGATGATGTTGGCTGTGGGCTTGTCATATACGGCCTTTATTATATTGAGGAAAGTTCCCTCTACACCTACTTTCTGCAGGGTTTTTATCATAAATGGGTGTTGAATTTTGTCAAAAGCTTTCTCTGCATCTATTGAGATGATCATATGGTTTTTCTCCTTCAATTTGTTAATATGGTTAATCACATTGATAGATTTGCGTATATTGAAGAATCCTTGCATTCCTGGAATAAACCCCACTTGATCATGGTGTATGATCCTTTTAATGTGCTGTTGGATTCTGTTTGCTAGTATTTTGTTGAGGATTTTTGCATCTATGTTCATCAGTGATATTGGCCTGTAGTTTTCTTTCTTTGTGACATCCTTGTCTGGTTTTGGTATCAAGGTGATGGTGGCCTCGTAGAATGAGTTTGGGAGTGTTCCTCCCTCTGCTATATTTTGGAAGAGTTTGAGAAGGATAGGTGTTAGCTCTTCTCTAAATGTTTGATAGAATTCGCCTGTGAAGCCATCTGGTCCTGGGCTTTTGTTTGTTGGAAGATTTTTAATCACAGTTTCAATTTCAGTGCTTGTGATTGGTCTGTTCATATTTTCTATTTCTTCCTGATTCAGTCTTGGCAGTTTGTGCATTTCTAAGAATTTGTCCATTTCTTCCAGATTGTCCATTTTATTGGCATAGAGTTGCTTGTAGTAATCCCTCATGATTTTTTTTATTTCTGCAGTGTCAGTTGTTACTTCTCCTTTTTCATTTCTAATTCTATTGATTTGAGTCTTCTCCCTTTTTTTCTTGATGAGTCTGGCTAATGGTTTATCAATTTTGTTTATCTTCTCAAAGAACCAGCTTTTAGTTTTATTGATCTTTGCTATTGTTTCCTTCATTTCTTTTTCATTTATTTCTGATCTGATTTTTATGATTTCTTTCCTTCTGCTAACTCTGGGGTTTTTTTGTTCTTCTTTCTCTAATTGCTTGAGGTGCAAGGTTAGGTTGTTTATTCGAGATGTTTCCTGCTTCTTAAGGTGGGCTTGTATTGCTATAAACTTCCCTCTTAGAACTGCTTTTGCTGCATCCCATAGGTTTTGGGTCGTTGTATCTCCATTGTCATTTGTTTCTAGGTATTTTTTAATTTCCTCTTTGATTTCTTCAGTGATCACTTCGTTATTAAGTAGTGTATTGTTTAGCCTCCATGTGTTTGTATTTTTTACAGATCTTTTCCTATAATTGATATCTAGTCTCATGGCGTTGTGGTCGGAAAAGATACTTGATACAATTTCAATTTTCTTAAATTTACCAAGGCTTGATTTGTGACCCAAGATATGATCTATCCTGGAGAATGTTCCATGAGCACTTGAGAAAAATGTGTATTCTGTTGTTTTTGGATGGAGTGTCCTATAAATATCAATTAAGTCCATCTTGTTTAATGTATCATTTAAAGCTTGTGTTTCCTTATTTATTTTCATTTTGGATGATCTGTCCATTGGTGAAAGTGGGGTGTTGAAGTCCCCTACTATGAATGTGTTACTGTCGATTTCCCCTTTTATGGCTGCTAGTTTTTGCCTTATGTATTGAGGTGCTCCTATGTTGGGTGCATAAATATTTACAATTGTTATATCTTCTTCTTGGATCGATCCCTTAATCATTATGTAGTGTCCTTCTTTGTCTCTTCTGATAGTCCTTATTTTAAAGTCTATTTTGTCTGATATGAGAATTGCTACTCCAGCTTTCTTTTGGTTTCCATTTGCATGGAATATCTTTTTCCATCCCCTTACTTTCAGTCTGTATGTGTCTCTAGGTCTGAAGTGGGTCTCTTGTAGACACCATATATGTGGGTCTTTTTTTTGTATCCATTCAGCCAATCTGTGTCTTTTGGTGGGAGCATTTAGTCCATTTACATTTAAGGTAATTATCGATATGTATGTTCCTATTCCCATTTTCTAAATTGTTTTGCATTCGTTATTATAGGACTTTTTCTTCACTTGTGTTTTTGTCTAGAGAAGTTCCTTTAGCATTTGTTGTAAAGCTGGTTTGGTGGTGCTGAACTCTCTCAGCTTTTGCTTGTCTGTAAAGGTTTTAATTTCTCCATCAAATCTGAATGAGATCCTTGCTGGGTAGAGTAATCTTGGTTGCAGGTTTTTCTCCTCGATCATTTTAAATATGTCCTTCCAGTCCCTACTGGTTTGCAGAGTTTTTGCTGAAAGATCAGCTGTTAACCTTATGGGGATTCCCTTGTGTGTTATTTGTTGTTTTTCCCTTGCTGCTTTTAATATGCTTTCTTTGTATTTAGTTTTTGACAGTTTGATTAATATGTGTCTTGGCGTATTTCTCCTTGAATTTATCCTGTATGGGACTCTCTGTGCTTCCTGGACTTGATTAACGATTTCCTTTCCCATATTAGGGAAGTTTTCAACTATAATCTCTTCAAATATTTTCTCAGTCCCTTTCTTTTTCTCTTCTTCTTCTGGAACCCCTATAATTCGAATGTTGGTGCGTTTAATGTTGTCCCAGAGGTCTCTGAGACTGTCCTCAGTTCTTTTCATTCTTTTTTCTTTATTCTGCTCTGCAGTAGTTATTTCCACTATTTTATCTTCCAGGTCACTTATCCGTTCTTCTGCCTCATTTATTCTGCTATTGATCCCATCTAGAGTATTTTTCATTTCATTTATTGTGTTGTTCATCATTGTCTGTTTCATCTTTATTTCTTCTAGGTCCTTGTTAACTGCTTCTTGCATTTTGTCCATTCTATTTCCAAGATTTTGGATCATCTTTACTATCATTATTCTGAACTCTTTTTCAGGTAGACTGCCTATTTCCTCTTCATTTGTTAGGTCTGGTGCCTTTTTATCTTGCTCCTTCATCTGCTGTGTGTTTTTCTGTCTTCTCATTTTGCTTATCTTACTGTGATTGGGTTCACCTTTTTGCAGGCTGCAAGTTCGTAGCTCCCGTTGTTTTTGATGTCTGTCTCCAGTGGCTAAGGTTGGTTCAGTGGGTTGTGTAGGCTTCCTGGTGGAGGGGACTAGTGGCTGTGTTGTGGTGTATGAGGCTAGATCTTGTCTCTCTAGTGGGCAGGTCCACGTCTGGTGGTGTGTTTTGGGGTGTCTGTGGACTTATTATGATTTTAGGCAGCCTCTCTGCTAGTGGGTGGGGTTGTGTTCCTGTTTTGCTATATGGTTGGCATAGGTTGTCCAGCACTGTAGCTTGCTGGTCGTTGAGCGAAGCTGGGTGCTGGTGTTGAGATGGAGATCTCTGGGAGATTTTCGCCGTTTGATATTATGTGGGGCTGGGAGGTCTCTTCTTGACGAGTGTTCTGAAGTTGGCTCTCCCACCTCAGAGGCAGAGTCCTGACTCCTGGCTGGAGCAGCAAGAGCCTTTCATCCACTCGGCTCAGAATAAAAGGGAGAGAAAGTAGAGAGAATTAGTATAAGTAGGAGGAAATAGGAAAGAAAGAAAGAAAGAAAGAAAGAGAGGAGGGAAGGAAGGAAGGAGGGAAGGAAGAAAGAAAGAAAGAAGAAAAGAAAGGAAGAAGGCAAGAAGGAAAGAAAGGAGGGAGGGAGGGAGGAGGGAAGGAAGGAAGGAATGAGGGAAGGAAGGAAAAAATACAGAAAGAAAGAAGATACAGTAAAATAAAATAAAGTATAATAAAGTTATTGAATTAAAAAAATAATTATTTAGAGGAAAAAAAAAAGGGAAGGATAGAACCTTAGGACAAATGGTGGAAGCAAAGTTATAGAGACAAAATCTTACATAGAAGCATACACATATACCCTCACAAAAAGAGGTAAAGTGGAAAAAATCATAAAACTTGCTCTCCAAGTCCACCTCCTCAATTTGGGACGATTCGTTGTCTCAAAAAGGGAAGGAAGGAAGGAAAGATAGAAAGAAGGTAAAGTATAACAGAGTTCTTTAAATTAAAATTAATTATTAAGAAAAAAATTAAAAAAAAAAATGGTCGGATAGAACGCTGGGACAAATGGTGGAAGCAAACCTATACAGACAAGATCTCACACAGAAGCATACACATACACATTCACAAAAAGAGGAAAAGGGGAAAAAATCATAGATCTTGCTCTAGAAGTCCGCCTCCTCAATTTGGGATGATTCGCTGTCTATTCATGTATTCCACAGAGGCAGGGTACATCAAATTGATTGTGTAGCTTTAATCCGCTGTTTCTGAGGCTGCTGGGAGAGATTTCCCTTTTTCTTCTTTGTTCTCACAGCTCACAGGGGCTCAGCTTTCGACTTGGCCCTGCCTCTGCGTGTAGGTCGCTGGAGGGCGTCTGCTTTTTGCTCAGACAGGACGGCGTTAAAGGAGCCGCTGACTCGGGGGCTCTGGCGCTCTCAGGCCGGGGGCAGGGAGGGGCACGGAGTGCGGAGCGGTCCTGCGGCGGCAGAAGTCGGCGTGACGTTGCCCCAGCCTGAGGCCCGCCGTGTGTTCTCCCTGAGAAATTGTCCCTGGATCCCGGGAACCTGGCAGTGGCGGGCTGCACAGGCTCAACAAAGAGGCAAGAAAAAGTCTCTTGCCTCCTCAGCAGGTGCAGCCTTTTCCCCGGACTCCCTCCCGGCTAGCCGTGGCGCACTAACCCCTTCGGGCTATGTTCAAGCCGCCAACCCCAGTCCTCTCCCTGAGCTCCGACCGAAACCGAAACCGAGCCTCAGCTCGCAGACCTGCCCGCCTCGGCGGGCAAGCACACAAGCCTCTCGGGCTGGTGAGTGCCGGTCGGCACCGATCCTCTGTGCGGGAATCTCTCCGCTTTGCTCTGCGCACCCCTGTTGCTGTGCTGTCCTCCGCGGCTCCGAAGCTCCCCGCTCCGCCTCACGCAGTCTCTGCCCGCGAAGGGGCTTCCTAGTGTGTGGAGACCTTTCCTCCTTCACAGCTCCCTCCCACTGGTGCAGGTGCCGTCCCTATTCTTTTGTCTCTGTTTTTAATTAATTTTTTTTTCCTTTTGCCCTACCCAGGTACGTGGGGAGTTTCTTGCCTTTTGGGAGGTCTGAGGTCTTCTGCCAGCATTCAGTAGGTGTTCTGTAGGAGTTGTTCCACATGTAGATGTATTTGTGGTGTATTTGTGGGGAGGAAGGTGATCTCCGCGTCTTACTCCTCCGCCATCTTTCCACCGCCCCCCGAAGGCCATTTTAAATTGAGACTTCCATGAGAGTATTTCCAAGGATTGTCCAAGTACAGACCATACCTTTGACATATTTCTGTCTTACCCAGAGATATTCCTAGGCTAGATTCCCAAACTGAAGAAATGTTTGTTTCTTCTCACTTAGCATAATGCCCCTGTGAGAAGGAGAATCTGAAGTGATCAGAGCCCTAGGCAACTTGCTCAGATCTCATATAAAATAATAGAATTTTTTATATTTTTGTGAACATGCTTCTTTTAGTAATTCATTGAAGGGCTATTTATTGAAAACATACCATATGCAAGTCCCAAAGTCTGTGGGAATGCAAAGGTAGCTCAAACACCTATCCTGACTTCAATGTGATTTCCTAAATTACCATGCTTTATAATTTGCACATTATTTTTATATTTTTACACTCTATTAATCTAGCAGTGCTTTGTATAAAAATTACTTGTAGACATCTATAATATTCCAAATGTGGAAACTGCTAACTAGGGCCTCTCACTGTTGTGGCCTCTCCCGTTGTGGAGCACAGGCTCCAGACGCGCAGGCTCAGCCGTTAAGGCTCACGGGCCCAGCCGCTCCACGGCACGTGGGATCTTCCCGGACCGGGGCACGAACCCGCGTCCCCTGCATCGGCAGGCGGACTCTCAACCACTGTGCCACCAGGGAAGCCCGGAGCTGCTAACTATTGATTTGTAGAAAAGACAAATTACAGAGGCTTCAGCTGGCCAATGTGAAGCTGCCCTCAATTATTAAGTTTAAATGTTACATATTCAGCTGTACAATTCAATAGGGGTGAATGAAGCTGAGGAGTACTGCACTTTCTCTAGACCCCAGTGAGACAACCATGAATGGTCGTGGGGAACTCCTGATCCTTTCCAAGACCTCATTCATTGGAAATTGAGTTAAATATCTAAAAGGGAAGGAAATGCACAGGCTGGTGTCCCTAATGGAAAGCATCACTGACCTAGTGCTCCTCAGTGTAACTCAGTAACATGCATAAAGGGAGATTAAAGTTCAGAGATGAGATGAGAAAAAGAGTGAGGAATGTATAGGAATGTTGTATTCTTATTTCATTCAAGGCATTGAAGATGCATATCAAAGTCCTAAAGAGAAGTACGTGTTGGTAAATAAATCCCTGCGAAATGAATTGGACCATATAGCACATCAAGTTCTATTTAAAAAAATAACTATGTCAAAATCAGTCAATTGGTGTAACAGCAATACAGTTATTTTAATAGAACATTATCACAGGATCAATGTCTCACACTTTGAAAAAATAACCATTTCCCCTTCACTTCAACATTTATTTTTGATAAATGCTCCAGCTTCACCTCAGTATTAATTTCTCAGCCAAGTACTATTATGCTGTGACAACCTTCTATTCCATTGTCATTGTGTCAGGTTATTGAAAAGGATAATAGGTAGATATATTTGCCTTTAGAATGTTAAGAAATAAATGGCATTCTTATTCTTTATTTATCTACAGTACTTCTTAATTTCAGAGAATGGTCCTACTGATAATTACTAGATTTTTACATTGGTAGAAAACTGAAGCGTATGTTAATAATAGTACAATTTGATATTTATGAGTTATTTTCTTCTACTAATATAAAATTTAGTAATCATTATTAAGATAACTCTATTTATTAAAATCTGAAAACAACCTATTATTGCTTTGAGTAATCTGACCCTTTATCTCTTAATCAAGTAATATAAAGAGATGTTAGGAGCTTGTCTTACAATCATACAGAAAATAGTCCTTTTGTTATCTGTGGTCTACACTTTCCACATAATAAAGTGCTCCCATTCTGTTTCTAACAGCTTCAACAAAGAACAAGACAGTATAAAACAACCCTCAAGTTATTATTTAGTGTGTATCTGAAAGTTGTTAAAATCAAGTAAACTAAATAATTGAGAGCTCTGACAACTGTTTTGATTCACAAGTAGTTTGGGGGGGAGTATTTTGTTTTATGGAGTTGAGAAAAATGAGCAAGAATAGGACTGATTTATGCTGTAAAAATCTATCCATCTTTTGAAACAACTTAAAAAAATTTCATACTCATTAGATTTGCAAAAAGTTTAAAGTTTAACAATAATAAATGG
>NW_006779069.1:424395-450745 GCF_000442215.2 Lipotes vexillifer | reverse complement strand
TAGGGAAATATAAACTCAGATGTATCATTGTTTGAAATTTAAATTTGTGAAACATTTTGGAGAGTAATTTGGCAATATGTAATATGACTACAGATATACACACTATCGAATATTCTCTATAAGTTAAAATAAATTAACTAGATTTACACATTTCAACATTAATAGATTTTAAAATAACATGTAAAAAAACACAATGCAGAAAGATAACTGCAATAGAAATACTATCTAGTTAACTTTTTAAGCCATGCAAAATAGAAATATATTTGTGGACACATATTTTTTAAAAGAGCTTGGAATGATGCATACCTGGAAGGATACATCCTAATTTCAGAATAATGGTTAGTTCTCAGGAAGGAGATGACATGATTCATAAGGATAAAGGAATTTCAACAACATTTTAATGTTTATTTCTTAAAGAAAACCAGTTCTCAAGGAAATAAGACACAATATTAATATTTGCAATTCTTTCTTGTAATGACATGGATATTTGTTAAATTACTGTCTGCAGTTTCCTTTATGTTTTAAATATTTTTGATACTAAAGTACCTTATAAATGAAATGCACAGGTTACATCTTTTTCTATACATTCACCACCAGTATGTTCTCCAGTTCAAGTATTTTCATTTCTTCATTCTCTCTTATTGAAAGAATAAACATTCACTGAACAACTTACTTCTTCGAGCACTGAGCTACATTCTAGATAATCAAAGAATATGCCTTCAATGGACTTCCAGTTTAGCTAATGAACTACTGAATATGTAAAAACTTTTTACCATTCTTTAGCATTTCCCTATGCCCCAAAATAGCCACTTTACTTAGAAAAGCCACCATCCTTCTACCAAAAATAGTTTCCTTATCTTTGTGTACTTCTGCTAATGTGATTTGTTGAACCAGAGCTTTACTAATGACTAGAAGTTATACTAATACAGAGTTCAGTTCTTTTGTGTCTGTAGGGTGCATTTAGGAAGTTGCAGCCTCAGAGCCCTGAATCAGTAATTCCTGGCTTCTTTCTGGGATTCATACATCACAAAAAGCTTCAAAGAAAGTGAGCCACTTAAAAGAGGGTGATTAACATATTTTTTGCTCTAATAATATTACCACCTACTAATACTGTCATTCATAGAAGAAATAATATTTTAATATAAAAACTATAGGAATATGGTTCTTTAAACTGAATGCACTTAGCTTTTGGATACATTTGCTACATTGTCCCATATTTTTTACATTTTACTGTAAGCCAGTAAAAATTTTATTATGGACTAGTCTTTGAACACTGCTGCCCTAAATGATCCCCATGCTTCTCACTTCGTGTAACCAGACTGAATGTGTGAAATATTAGGAAATAGATACATTTTCAAAAAGTTTTCAACTGGTTTGAAAGGGACTTACTGCTCCTAACCACTGGTAGAATTGCTGTAATGCTTGCATGTATGCTTATCAGTGAAGGGAGTTGAATTTAAGGTGAGTAATTATTTCAAAAGAATATATGCTTCAGTCAAAAGTTAGCATTGATGCTGATAATAACACTGTGAATTTGTACCAGGCTTTCATTGCTTTTAAGACACCTATACATTATCTCTCTCTAATGCACAGTGCTGATAATAAAGCCAAAGAAGAAAAGAGAACAATTGCAATCTTCATTAGATGTGGGATTCCATGTGTCCTAGTATCTGTACTGAGCTGTATTCAGAGTCCAGGAACCACAGGAAACTTTCTTAAAGATGATTCCAATTTTTACTTACTTCTGCTTAAAATTGTTATATATAGTACACTGCAGGAGTTTTCCTGGTGGTGCAGTGGTTGGGTGTCCGCCTGTCGATGCAGGGGCCACCGGTTTGTGCCCCGGTCCGGGAAGATCCCACATGCCACGGAGCGGCTTAGCCCATGAGCCATGGCCGCTGAGCCTGTGCGTACGGAGCCTGTGCTCCGCAACGGGAGAGGCCACAACAGTGAGAGGCCCGCGAACCATAAAAAAAAAAAAAAAAAAAAACACTGCAAAATCATAGCAGAATTTATCACAACTACCTTCTTTTCCTCCCCAGTTCTCTTACCTTTCATAGCTGCTCCTTAGTCTCACCTGGGAATCTCTTGTCAATTTCTCTGGAGCACCTTGCCATTGTTCTATCTCTCCCCGTTCCAGCTCTTTCATATGTAAGGCATTTTAGCCTCCAGTAATTCTTCAAAATTTCCTCTCTACTTTCCAATGTTTCAGATCCTTTTCAATAGAAGAAAGTCTAGACCAGACTCAGCATCTAGAATTCTTACCCTTTTCTCTTTTCTCTCTGTTTCTATACCTCTTTCCCCATTCTCATGACTTGGCATCACAAACTGTCCAAGAATCAGCCCAGGAAATCCAAAACTCTCCTTAGAGAAAAAGACGAGTGGGGGTGTTGAGTAACAGAAGACACAATTTTCTGTAACTAGGACTGGGAGGGGGAAAACTGGGAAAGGCTGGCAGCATGTTATTAAAAGTTGCCCAGATCATAATAAAGATGAGAACAATAAAACGAAACAAAGTAAAAAAGCACTGGTAGTTTAGGGTATATGGTTATCAAGGCAGAACGTCAGCCTTCTCTATCAATGAATGATGCGGCTCTGACACATATGTATGTAAGGGCCCAGTAGAGAAGCCTGTTCCCAGAAGAAAAATTTGTCTCATTGTGTTTAAAGGCTGGAAATACCCTCTCCCCCCCCAATTAAACCAAACCTTCAGTTAGAAAAAACATAGTGTTCCCTCTGACATATCTCTGTTTATTTCCTATTCTATGGGTGATGAAAGCACACATGGAAAGCTATAGGATGTGCATAATGAATACTTAGAGAAACAATGAAAGTAGACTCCTGTTTATTCTCAAGCTTGTTAGGGTCATGGGTCCAGTTAAAAATTTGATGCGGGTTTACCTGGTGGTGCAGTGGTTGAGAGTCCGCCTGCTGATGCAGGGGACACGGGTTCGTGCCTCGGTACTGGAAAATCCCATATTCCGCGAAGCGGCTGGGCCTGTGAGCCATGGCCGCTGAGCCTGCACGTCCTGAGCCTGTGCTCCGCAACGGGAGAGGCTACAACAGTGAGAGGCCCGCTTACCGCAAAAAAAAAAAAAAAAAAAAAAAAAATCGGATGGAATTTCAGGGGCATAACAGACCACAGATACAGGATAAAGATTTGTTACTGTCTCTTTTATTTTCCAATCTGCCAGAAACGGCACATACTGCCAAGACTTTTACCCTTCCTAGGCTTCCATTGCCTACTCATATGAGGAAATGGAGCTAGTCCCTGCAAATACCAATTTTTAATGAACTAGGAGCTTAACAGCTAGCTTCTTATTCTTTAAAATTAATAATAGTTTTTAACCCAAAGATGTGGATAAATGGATGTAGCTCAAAAGCTAGCCATCATACTAGATACAAATGATGCAAACAATGTTAGAAGCAGAAGGAAAAAGCATTTCTCAATCCTCCATCAAAAAAACTGACAGAGGGAATTCCCTGGCAGTCCAGTGTTTAGGGCTCTATGCTTCCACTGCAGGGGGCACGGGTTCCATCCCTGGTTGGGGAAATAAGATCCCACAAGCCCTGGGACACGGCCAAAAAAAAAGAAGAAAAAGGAAAATAAAAAAGTGACCAAAATATAGCATAATATTTTTTTTGGCCCAATGTCTCTGTAAAGGGTTCTGTGCTAAAGCAGCCACCCAAGTCTTACGCTGTTTCTCCTAGATGTGGTAGGTCGGGATGCTGTAAGGAGCTTCTTCCAGATGCATTGTATTTTAAAGCACTTACTCTCAGGAACTTTTTGAAGTTTGGCTGGCACTACTTTACTCATTGACTCATGTTTAGATTAGAGTAACAAATGATCAAGCTGAAACTCATTCTGAAACCAAATTCCTTTCTCCCCACAATATAGTACATAAACTGAGCTGCAGCCTTTGCATTTTTCGCCATCTGGCCCGCAGTGTGAGATGATATTAGTAGCATGTCAGGGATTTTTTTCCCCCACTCCTTTCAAAAAAAAAAAAAAAGAGGAAAAGAAAAAAAATAATCCTAATCTATAGTATGAAGAGTATTAAATGAAACATCTGCCTCACTGAATGAGTAGATGAACTTTGCAGTCTGCAAGCTGCTGGCGTTTGTGAAGTGCATGTTTACATTGCTGACTGCTGTAAATTTTCAAGATGGTGACATGAAATTGACTTACTAAAATATCTTATTCAAATCTCTTAAAACACATGTTTCATTTTATTTTTTTATTTTTTTTCTACTTTAATGTCCTTATTCTTGATGAAAGGCATTGCCGATTGAGACAGTGAGGAGTTGCTGAGATTCTAGTCAAGCTGAAGCCACTGAGTAGTTAAAGAAAAGTTACATAATAAAATCTGCCAAGAGCTAGCACAAACCTCTTGTTAATGTAGGCCTAGAATCCTAGATGCTAAATCCTAGATGCTAAAAGATAGAATTTAGGCAAATGCTATGAAGAAAAGAGCCAAGATGATGTTCAAATATTTTAAAGGAAAGATTCTTTAAAAAATAATATCTGATTGATGGATGATCATAAACTCTACTAAATTCAGTCCTACTCAGTGAATAAAGCTCAGAGGGTGAGTGTTTCTCAATATTTTTCTAAAATATTAGCACTTTGTACAAAGTACCACATAGCCCAATTAGGGATTTGAGCTTCATTGAGGACAGGTCTTAATCTAAGTTTCAAGTTTCTTTCTCTCTTGAGTGTAAATACCCTATTTTCTCTAACAACTCTATCTAATGTCAACACATACTCCAAAAACAAATATCTTTTTCTACAATTTGTGCCATATTCAGAACCTAGAAATATTTATCCAGTTATCTCTCTACAAGGGCTAGGAAATTTACATTACTCTTTGGGGGTGGAATATACTCTGTTACAATACAAGGTCTAGATAAGACATTTAAAGCAAATCTTTACTGCTATATGTAGAGATGTATCCACACTCATTTCACTCTTTACCCTTGAATGTAGAGAAGGCTGACCTGACAACTAATTTCCAATGAAATATAATTCTCTGCAGAAGAGTGTTTTTTATCAGATGTGCATTCACCCCGTGTCTACTGCTGCTATGTTATTCTGGCATTGCCCTCTGGACAAGGAGGGGTGGATCTCATTTCTACTGCCCTAACTTCTTCTTTTCCTTCCTTCTCCCCTTCCTTCTTTCCTGCCTTCCTTTCTTCCTTCACAAAATACAGTCCTAATCTGGTATAGATAAGTAAACAAGCAAATATAATACAGAGCAATATGACTGCAACAGGGATAATTATAGGGGTCTGTAGGAGTTCATAGGAAGGGAATTTAATATAGGTGTGGGGTCAGAGAAGGCCTCTAAGAATAAGCAACATCTAAACAGGGACCCAAGAGACAAGTGAGTTAACCAGTAAAGGAGTGGAGTGAAAGAGCAAAGTTTCTAGGCAAAGGTTTAACTCAAAGGAACAGAGTCCAGAGCAAGCATGAATCATTGAAAGACTTGAAAGCAGTGTAGTTTAATTTTAACATTTAGTGTAAGTAGAGGAATTGCAAGAGATAAGTTTAGAAAGTCACCTAGGGATGGGGTGAAAGACCAGAGAAGCTATGCCATCCAGGGTTTGTTTTTTTTCATGAGGGCAATGAAAAGCCATTGAAAAATTAATCTGAAGGATGATATAATCAGATTTTCATTTTTTGAAAATCCCTTAAGTGACTCTTCGCTGGGGAGAATATATTCGGAAATAAGCAGGAAGACCTAGAAGTGGTAAAAACATCTAGGATGCTATTTTGGACATTCAAATGGGAAGGAATGTGAACACACAGATAGGAGTGGTATGGGTGGAGGAGAGAGGGCATATTTGAGTCATCTCAAGGGACAACATTTATAGGAATGATTAGAATGGTACATGACGAAAAAGGAGGAAACAAAGATTCTGAGACACCCTTGTCTTATTGCTACTCCCATGTCATTGCTATTTATTTCTCTCTTGGGTATTGAATGACCTCTTGAAGCTTTTGAGAGGCACATTGGAAACAAGATTGCATTGCACTGCAATGAAAACCAAGACCGTGGCCAAACTTAGACAGAAAGGCCTAATAAACACCAAACCTAGGGACCCTTCCCACATTCACTTGACCTTCAGGTCCAGTTCAAATGCAATCCAGGATTCTGCCATTCAGAGCTGATCACCTTCTCGACCTCCTGTCTATCGTTTTTGGCACGCACTTTGATTATCTATTTGTATTTAATGCGGCTGCTGCCGTAGCATGTGGCATTTACCCTGGGAGCAGAAACCTTGTCTTTGGATCTCCTGGCCCTAGCAAGCTCCTAGCCCAGTGACTGCACATAATAGGTGCTCAGCTCATGCTTGCTGGATTGAATTTTTCATGTCTACTCACAGCATATGTTTCTGCAGCTGTTTCAGAAGCATCTTGTTCTTTGCCTTGTTTATCCATCCAGGAGGTTAACGAGCAGAGAACTAAAACTCAGGACTGTGACAGATGTGATGTTGCTTAAGACAATGTCAGGAGTAGGATGAGTTGTAAATAAATTAAAGGATTTCATCTACTCATTTAGTTGTTTTTTTTTTTTTTTTTTTTTTCTGGTTTCCCAACTCTATTTAATTAAGGTTTCTCTTTATTCATTTTTTTTTTTTTTTTTTTTTTTTTTTTTGGCTGCCTTGGGTCTTTGTTGCTGTGTGCAGGCTTTTTCTCTAGTTGCAGCGAGCGGGGGCTACTCTTCATTGTGGTGCGCGGGCTTCTCATTGGGTGGCTTTTCTTGTTGCTGAGCATGGGCTCTAGGTGCGTGGGCTTCAGTAGTTGTGGCTCGTGAGCTCTAGAGTGCAGGCTCAGTAGTTGTGGCACACGGGCTTAGTTGCCCTGTGGCATGTGGGATCTTCCCGGACCAGGGCTCAAACCCATGACCCCTGCATTGGCAGGCAGATTCTTAACCACTGTGCTACCAGGGAAGCCCTACTTACTTAGTTTTAATTTCTTATATTCTTGAGAAGTGATGTCTCCAGCAAACATGAACCTAAGTAAAGCAATGAGAGAAATAAGAGGTACTAATTACTTACTAATGATCAAAAGTTCATATTTATACTCGACTATATCCTTACCTTTTACGATTCATGAATGATATTTATGTTTCTTCTGTTCTAAGAAAGAGGAATGGGAAGCTGTTACTTAAAATAATAGTTTAGTTGCTTCATATGTGTGTAAATGCATTAAAACACTGTATCCCCTCAAAAGGGGAAATCTAAGGGAGACAGAAAGGCCAAACAGACTTCTTTAAGTGAATCTGTTGCCAGTTCTAATTTTAAAAATTTAGGTGTTTCTTCACTTAACTAGCAACTTGTAGAGCCAGAAAATACTCTAAAGGTAGCTAGAGTAGCCAGTGTCTTCAAATAATGTTCTATGGAGTCCTAGGTGTTCTAGAGAGTTGGCTTTTGGACCTCAGGGGAAGGGTGAGCAGTGATTGACAGGGAAAACTTTGGGACTGCCACCCCTGCTTCAGCTAGAATACTAAGCTTTTATCTCATGTTCTTGTTCCTTGGAAAAAGGAATTTGGGGGCTTAACAAAACCCAGGCCTAAACTTTGACCGACCCTCTCATTTATAGATGAACCACTGAGGCACAGAAAAGGTAACACAGCTGAGCATGATGTTAAGCGTCTACAGCAGAAAGACTTGAATTCTAATCCCAGCACTACTGCTTGCCAAGCAAGTGACCCTGGAAAAGTTACTTAATTTCTTGGAACTTCAGGCTCCTTATCTGTAAAATGGTTTCTGAAAGGATTTGATGAAAGAATTTAAGGGAAGAATTTACCACAGCAACTAGAATATAGCAAATGTTCAATAAATACAGAGGTTGAAAGTAGTGGTAATGATAGCAGTAGAACCTTTTAGCTAGAATGCAGATCTTTCTACTCTGCATTAGTGTTTTTTTCCTATGTGCCTCAACAGACAAACAAACAAATAAACAAACAGAAATTTTCGGCATTATGGCTCATCCAAAGGAAAGATAAAGTTAAGAAGTTTATTTCGGGGAAATTAAGGCTTTTCATTTTCTTCTCAGGATATATATGCACTTTCAAATAAGGAAAGAAAGGGGCATGGATGTGGGGATATAAAATATATAACAATATTCTAAGAAACGGACGTCTTGAAGTAATGTGCAGTGACTTGGGTGACAGATATAAATGCATTATTCAGAAAGAACGCTAAGTCATCACAGAGTAAAACAATGTTTATTTGTCTTTTAACAAGAGCTTAGGGCTTCCCTGGTGGCGCAGTGGTTGAGAGTCCACTTGCCGATGCAGGGGACACGGGTTCTTGCCCCGGTCTGGGAAGATCCCACATGCCACGGAGCTGCTAGGCCCATGAACCATGGCCACTGAGCCTGCGCATCTGGATCCTGTTCTCCACAATGGGAAAGGCCGCAACAGTGAGAGACCCGCCTACCGCAAAAAAAACAAAAAAAAACAAGAGCTTATATTTTGGTCTCCAAGAAAACAATTTTTACAACATTAAATAAAATAAAACTTGTTTAAAAATGATTAAGGAAATACAGAGGGCTTTTATTTGTCTTTAACTTGCTTTTTAAGTAATTCTTTACAATGAGTTCATCACCATGCATTCTTCCCACAGAATTACAACTTTACTTAATATTTGGTGAAAATGAATCAAGATTCCTGGGAGAATGTGAATTTGGAGAGTAATTTTGAAGATTTAGAAATCCAAAGTTCATACTTGGATCTGGATCAGATGACTCTGTTTATTGTAATACAAAGTGCCTATATCACTAGCAAAAGTGGATTAATTTTCTCATAGAAGCATAGAATCCTTTAGCAATCTGATGGAGAAATATTTATTTTACCCCATTATTTTAAGGCTTGGTGATATGCTTTGTATTAGAGAAACTGCTTTGGTACTTTGAATGAAATATATGTAATTTTTCATCCTCCAGAGGAGGGGGAAAAACTCACAAATTTGTTGAGTTTATGTACAGTTATGAATAAAATTGGCATAATTAAGCTTTAATCATATAATTAAGTTTTAATTGGTATAATTAAGTTATTTTTACACAAAATTTGAAAATTCTTTTATGAGGCACGAAAAATATATTTTGAGTGTTGGTTTCAAAGACTCTAATGGGGATAAACACTTGGCATATAAAATTTATTACTCTCAATAGAAATTTGAAGTGAAAAGTAAAAATAAAAGGCTCTAATTTTTTTCACAAGATCATTTGCCTTCTGATACTCTTTTGTCTCTTCTAAAAATGATTGAAGTTGCTAAATAAAAATAAGCCCTGTTTAAATGTGAATTCTGAGTTCAAGTGTGACTAGTGGCTCCTCATTTCCTGACTTGGTCACCTCATCTACAAAATGAGATTATTGTCAATTCTGATGATTTGACTCATACTAATGAAAAATTACTTTCAAAAACTTGGTCCAGCTCAACTATGATAGCCATAATTATGAAATTCTGTTTTTCAGTGGGAAATTTCAGGGTAAGTAAGCTATTTTTACAAAATAATTATTTTATACAATATTCATCCATTCCACAAATATTTTTTTGGGACCAACTATGTGACTAAGCACTGTTCAGTCACTGTGCATATAGTAGTGGACAAAACAGACAAAAGTTCTGCCTCCGATATCAAACATTCTGGTGACAACAAGAGGAAGTGAATAATATAATAGCAGCTGGTGATAAGCACTCTGAGGAAAAATAAATCAGGGTAAAGAGATAAGAAATGGCAAATCCTCAACTCACGGGCCCTCAATTAATTCCAGATGCATTAAGCAATTAAATTTTACAAATAGAAAACTGTAAGAGAAAACCTATAAAATGCAGGTGAATTTCTTTTTATTTTTGAATGTATAAAGTTTTTACAAACATAAGAGCAAATAAAAAGCCCACAAATAAAAAGATCAACCCATTAGACTATATAACATTAACAACTTCTATCCCCTAAACAAATTATTACAACTAAAAGGGAAATATTTGCCACCATTATGAAAATGAAGAGTTAGTATTAAAATATAAACATGCAAATCAATGAGAAAAACTATATAGCATAAATATTTACTGAACTAAATAAGTGACAAAACTAACTTTCTAGTAATCAAGGTATACAAGTTAAAATAACTTTAAATACAGAAAAAGATTAAAAACACACACTACTGGCAAGATTGCAAAGAGATGGGCACTTTTACACATGATAGAAATGTGAGTCAGTTTCTGTATGAAAAATAAAAGTGGAATCCATTAAGAACCCCAAACAAACTCATTCTCTTTAGCCCAGAAAGGCTACTTATTAATACTGGTAATGTAAAAAATTCACCATGAAAATACAGGGAGAAGTACACAAAAATTTAGAAGTATTCATCCCTGGATTGTAGGATCCTTCGGGATTTTAATTATACTCTTTATACATTTTTGCACTTTTAAATACTTTTTGCAAAAAGCATTTATTAACAGGACAAACAATAAAAAGTAATAAGGAAATAGGAAAAGAAGTAGAGGGAAAAATAAAAGACAGAAGGAGAATTTTCTTAACTGGCTTTTTCTTCTACATGGAAACCTCATCCATTTTCTTCACAAATCAGAGATATACTCATTATGGGGAAAATAATAAAATTTCTAAGAAAAAGTCAGTCCCAGCCAAGAAATCACACTTTGAAAAGTAATTAACAATACAAAGATCATAGCACATTCCCTTGAGTTATTTTTGTGGCCTACTCCTAAGAGTGTAGCTATATATCATAGAAGAGTCATTCTGAAGAAGGGTAATGAGGGAAGTCTCTTTGTAGGATTTTAGCTCTCTTTTCCTCATTGTTTAAACTTGAAAGTCTCTGGAAAGATATTCCAGTAGCTTCCCTTGTGTTCAGCTTCTAGAGACGTAGAAAAATCAGGCATTTTTTAGCATGTGTGTTGTTGACAGTGATATCATGATTTATTATTGCGATTAAAAAAAATCCTACCTGAATTCCCATATTAGCCTCAGGACACAGCTAGTATGTCTTGGATATTTTGTAGGCCAGTGAGTATTCTGGATTTCCTGACTGATACTTCATTTAAACAGGTCAGCTAGCAGCATAGTCTTTTGAATTCATTCCTCCAGGATCTTAGGATATGGCACAAAATGAAGAACTTTCTGCCTATTCATTCGTTCGCCTTCATCACATTAAAGAAAATTTTGTTTGTTTGGGATTAGCCAGGACCACTCTGATAATGCTTAACACTCTGAAGTACCCAAGAATACATATAACTTTCAGCTAAAGTATTGATTTGGTATGTGTAGAGCTTAAACTACATTGCAAAACTGCATAAGTAGAAATTTCAATCTAATGAATTAACATACTTAAAACAAGACATGTTCTAAACAGTTACAAAACATTTTTTAAAGGTTTAAATATTGCCTTAATATTTATTATAATGCATTTAATAATACATATTCTTCTACTATTAAGCAATTATACATTTACAGAAAACATTTATAGAGATATTTATAGAAATATATTCCACAGCACAAAACATTTCAGCATGCTAAAATTTCTATTTGCATTGCATAGAATTCAGGATCTCAGCTGCCTTATGTGTTTGAGATTTTTGAGGCTATAATTGGCATCCTACACTAGAGAGGATCCTCAGTTATAGTAGAAGCCATTCTATTCCAACCTGGTCTCTGGCTGGAAATCTCAGAGAAGGTCAAAGATATTGATTTAGAAACTCTTCCCACAACTAGTGTGACTACTGAGATTATTCTTATGATTGCCTTAGTTTAGGGAAAATTGAGATTTCAATTCCTGGCTCCCTTTCCAGTTAATCAGGGAAGATAAGTGATAAGGAATAAAAAGACCCACTATGTGCAAACTTGTTAGTTTGGGTCTATTCCTTTCATCACTGCCACTTCATCCCTTGTCATTTCTTCTTTAGATCATTCACGTTTCTGATTCTACTTTACTAATTTTCACAAGGTTCACAGCAGTAACTTCCAGCTGGTCTTCAAGGTGACAGTTTTTATCTGTTTTGTGCACTACTGTATTCTCAGTGCCTGGGACAGTGAGTGCCTGGAACATAGTTATCACATTGAATGGGTAAAATTTAACATAAACATTGGAATTGGAAATAAAGCAACTCTTTCCTCCACACTATCTATAAATAATTTCTGATTTTATAACCAACAAGGACCTACTGCATAGCACAGGGAAGTCTACTCAATATTTTGTGATAACATATGTGGGAAAAGAATCTGAAGAAGAATGGATATATGTTTATGTATAACTGAATCACTTTGCTGTACACCTGAAACTAACACAACATTTTAAATCAACTATACCCAATATAAAATAAAAAATTAAATTAAAAAAACAAACAGCAAAACAGAATTTCTGATTTCAATAAGAATAAGTTGCATAAGGTATGTTATGTTGGTTGTTTTTAGAAAATAAAATGAATGTGTCAATATAATTTTATAAATATATGCAACTTTTCTAATTTTTTAGTAGTAAAATAATAAAAAATATAAATTTTATAATTAGGTATTCTGGGAAATAATCTACACAATGGGACTAAAATTGGAATAGAATACTAAGTTGTTAAGGAAAAATGTTCAATTTTTTGAATCCCTCTGCTAGTCATTATTCCCTTCAAATTACTAGAGTTAGAGAAAGCCCCTGGTAGTTGCTCCCTGCAAATTTAATGCTTCTCCAACAGCTTTTGCACATAATATTAGATGGTAAATATTTCACTAAGGACATCGTTTTCTTAGCAGACTCCAATCAAGTTGCTCTTGCTTTAATAGTTTATCTAAAAGACACACTATGAGAAACTTCTTCCTTGTACAGGAATTTTTTTGTATTGTTTACATAGGTATCACAGAGTGATGGGCCTGATACAAATTGTTTCAGTTGGAAAGAGCTCTGCCAAAGAAAACAGACAGGCAGCTGTTTGCATAGTGTATAAAATTTTTTTGTTGTTAAATACGGCTGCACCTGTGTAAACACAAACTTTATTTCCAAGAAGTACCCCTGCAGCTGCAAAGACTTTCTGACTAGCCAGAGAAGCTATTTTTATTGTACCGTGTAATGTATGTAATAAGTTTTGGTCAGTTGTCAGTCTCAAAAAATCATATAAGAAGATTAATTTATTTTAATATAGGCAGTTTATTGTATTTTTTCCAAAACCTTAATATGAGGTTGACTTTATTTCCTATTTATGCTTCATATTGACTCATTACAAAAGTTAAAATTAATCAAGGAACAATGGTCCAGTCATGCAAAGTACATCAAAAAGAGCAGTTTTCTTCATTCTCATTCATTCTTCATTCACTTGTATCTTCTTGCATTTTCCCCAAAGTATAGTCAAGAAATACAGTAATCTTACACATGACTTGTTGAAGCAGACCTTATTATTTTTTCAAAAAAATGTTTAGTATTATTGATGGAGGTAACCTTAATTACATAACAGAACTATAATCATGATCTGGCCCAACAGCAGAGAGGATATTCTTTCCCACGCTGCTGAAGGACTCCCCAGAACTACCTAAAATGTTACTCATATGCAATGAGTAGTGCACCAATGCTAAGTTCTATCAAAATGTTAGTAAATAACTAATTGTAAAGGCTACTATATTTACTTATTAAAACCAGGTTAAGCACCGTCTTCTTTATGTGTAACTGCATCTTTATATACTTTTAAACTTCTCATAGTCACATTCAGAGAAATTGAAACAATCTCCTGGATCTTTATTTTAAAAAATCAAGAAAAAACATTTTTTTTTTTTACATATTTACAATGAGTTTTTGATATAAAAAAATTTCAAAGCATTTATTTAAAGACTGTGAACGTTCTGCAGGAAGTGTCTCATCTGCCTTAGAGCCCAGGGCAGACACATGGCCCCAGTGGACATTCAAGGATATTCCCAACCTGCTGCTTAGAAAACAAACTACTTTTTCCTCCCATGGAGTAGGATGTGGATTGACGCTTACAGCAATGTCATTAACACCTCAGAAGGTAGCTGTAAATCAATGGTTCTCAAAGTGTCCAGGTACCCTTGGGGAGTCTACAAGATCAAAACAATGTTCACAATAATATATAAAAAAATTATTTGCCTTTTTCACTCATTTTCTCATGAGGCTACAGTGAAGTTTTCTAAAGGATGCATAATGCGTAATGACATTTTAAAATAAAACATGATAATATTTGGAAGTTAGTGAACTAATCTTTTTCAAATTATTGATGCAGGATGCTATAAAAATCATCTATAGGTTAAAAAAAGAATCTTTCAAACACTAGACAGACCAAAGAGTTTTAATGTAATAGGGTACAAAAAAAATCTATTTAATCCATTGATAGGGTTTCATATTCCATAATACAACTAACTTTAAAAAAATCACTACTTGCTGATTTTCAGTACAGTACCAACAATGTCCACAAATTCCTGAAAATACAATTTTCTAAAAGGACTATTCAAATGCTTCTCCATTCTCTAAAATTTGTATGAGGCTGAGTTTTCTTCATATGCTTCAACTAAACAACATAGCTCAACACTTTGAATGCAGACAAAGATATAAGAATTCAGTTATCTTCTACTGAGTCAGACATTGAAGGAAATAAAAAATAATGTTTAAAGTTGCCATTCTTTTTGTTTGTTTGCTTATTTAGGAAAATGTAGTCATTTTAACATATACTGGACTTGTTATCATTCTTTTGAAATAAATTAATGAGTAAAATATTTTAAGAATTTAGCAGTAATTATTAATACATGTACACACATAGGAAAGATCTCACTGGTGTCCACAATAACATTTTAAGAAAGTAAAGGATTCTTGAGATTAAAAGAGTTTGAGAATTGCTGCCATGTATCATGCTTTTATACTCCAAAGAGATATGAAATGAATGCAAGAAAAGATAGAATACTCAAAGGACCTTCAAGATTGTGGAGGAGTAAGCCATGGAGATCACCTTCCTCCCCACAAATATATCAAAAATACATCTACATGTGGAACAGCTCCTACAGAACACCTACTGAATGCTGGCAGAAGATCTCAGACTTACCAAAAGGCAAGAAACTCCCCATGTACCTGGGTAAGGCAAAAGGAAAAAAGAAAAAACAGAAACAAAGAATAGGGATGGGACCTGAAACACTGGAAGGGAGATGTGAAGGAGGAAAAGTTTCCACGCACTAGGAAACCCCTTCACTGGTGGAGACAGGGGTTGGGCGGTGGGGGGGAAGCTTTGGAGTCATGGAGGAGAGCGCAGCAACAGGGGTGCAGAGGGCAAAGTGGAAAGATTCCTGCATAGAGGATCAGTGCCGACCAGCACTCACCAGCCTGAGAGGCTTGTCTGTTCACCCACCAGGGTGGGTTGGGGCTGAGGTCTGAGGCTCAGGCTTTGGAGGTCAGATCCCAGGGAGAGGACTGGTGTTGGCTGCATGAACACAGCCTGAAGGGGGCTAGTGCACCACAGCTACTCGGGAGGGAGTCTGGGAAAACTCTGGACCTGCCTAAGAGGCAAGAGACCATTGTTTCGGGGTACGCGAGGAAGAGAAGATTCAGAGCACCGCCTAAACGAGCTTCAGAGATGGGTGAGATCTGCTGCTATCATTGCAGAACTCACAGACGGGTATGAGATGCTAAGGCTGCTGCTGCAGCCACTAAGAAGCCTATATGCAAGCACAGGTCACTATCCATACCTCCCCTCCCAGGAGCCTGTGCAGCCTGCCACTACCAGGGTCCCCTGATCCAGGGAAAACACACAACAGCCTCAGGCTGTTGCAACATCAAGTCAGCCTCTGCTGCCACAGGCTTGCCCCACATTCCATACTCCTCCCTCTCCCTGGCATGAGTGAGCCAGAGCCACCTAATCAGACGTTCCTTTAAACCCCTCCTATCTGGGCAAAGAACACACACAAGAGGGCGACCTACATGCAGAGGTGGGGCCAAATCCAAAGCTGAACCCAGGAGCTGTGTGAACAAAGAAAAGAAAGGGAAATTTCTCCGTGCAGCCTCAGGAGCAGCGGATTAAATCTCCACAATCAACTTGATATACCCTGCACTTGTAAAATACCTGAATAGAAAATGAAACATCCCCAAATTCAAGCAGTGGACTTTGGGAGCAACTGTAGACTCGGGCTTTGCTGTATGCTACTGACTAGTTTCTGATTTTTATGTTTATCTTAGTTTAGTTTTTAGTGCTTGTTACCATTGGTGTATTTATTTACTGGTTTGGTTACTCTCTTTTTTTTACTACTTTTTTATTTTAATAAATTTTTGATTTTAATAACTTTTTAATTAATTTATTTATTTTTCTTTCTTTCTTTTTTTCTCCCTTTTCTTCTGAGCCATGTGGCTGACTGGATCTTGGTGTTCTAGCTGGGGGTCAGTCCTGAGCCTCTGAGGTGGGAGAGCTGAGTTCAGGGCACTGGTCCACCAGAGACCTCCCAGCTCCATGTAATATCAATTGGCTAGAGCTCTCTGAGAGATCTCCGTCTCAAGGTTAAGACACAGCTCCAGTCAATGATCAGCAAGCTCCAGTGCTGGACACCACATCCCAAACAACTAGCAAGACAGGAACACAACCCCACCCATTAGCATAGAGTTTGCCTAAAATCCTAATAAGTTCACAGACACCCCAAAACAGACCACTGGAAACGGTTCTGCTCACCAGAAAGACAAGATCCAGCCTCATAGACCAGAACACAGGCACCAGTCCCCTCCACAAGGAAGCCTATACAACCCACTGAACGAACTTCAACCACTGGGGACAGGCACCAAAAAAAAATGGGAACTATGAACCTGCAGCCTGTGAAAAGGAGACCCCAAACACAGTAAGTTAAGCAAAATGAGAAGAGAGAAATACACAGCAGATGAAGGAGCAAGGTAAAAACCCACCAGAGTAAACAAATGAAGAGGAAACAGGTAGTCTACCTGAAAAAGAATTGAGAGTACTGATAGTAAAGATGATCCAAAATCTTGGAAATAAAATGGAAAAAATACAAGAAATGTTTAACAAGGACCTAGAAGAACTAAAGAGCAAACAAACAATGATGAACAACACAATAAAAGAAATTTAAAATTCTATAAAAGGATTCAATAGCAGAATAACTGAGGCAGAACAGATAAGTGATCTGGAAGATAAAATAGTAGAAATGACTATCACAGAGCAGAATAAAGAAAAAAGAGTGAAAATAATTGAGGACAGTCTCAGAGATATCTGAGACAGTATTAAATACACAAACAATTGAATTATAGGGATCCCAGAAGAAGAAGAGAAAAGGAAAGGGACTGAGAAAATATTTAAAGAGATTTTAGTTGAAATCTTCCCTAATATGGGAAGGAAGTAATCAAGTCCAGGAAGCACAGAGAGTCCCATACAGGATAAATCCAAGGAGAAACATGCCAAGAAACAGATTAATCAAACTATCAAAAATAAAATACAAAGAACAAATATTAAAAGCAGCAAGGGAAAAGCAGCAAATAACATAAAAGGGAATCCCCATAAGGTTAACAGCTGATCTTTCAGCAGAAACTCTGCAAGCCACAAGGGAGTAGCAGGACATATTTAAAGTGATGAAAGGGAAAAACCTACAACAAAGATTACTCTACCCAGCAAGGATCTCATTCAGCTACAACAGAGAAATTAAAACGTTTACAGGCAGGAAAAACTTAATAGAATTCAGCACCACCAAACCAGCTGTACAACAAATGCTAAAGGAACTTCTCTAGGCAGGAAACACAAGAGAAGGAAAAGACCTACAATAACAAACCCCAAAAAATTAAGAACATGGTAATAGGAATGTACATATCAATAATTACCTTAAATGTAAATGTATTAAATGCTCCAACCAAATGATGTGGACTGGCTGAATAGATACAAAACCAAGACCCATATATATGCTGTCTATAAGAGACCCACTTCAGACCTAGGTACACATACAGACTGAAGTGAGTGGCAGGTGGAAAAAGATATTCCATGCAAATGGAAATCAAAAGAAAGCTGGAGGAGCAATTCTCATATCGGAGAAAATAAGCTTTAAAATAAAGACTATTACTAGAGACAAAGAAGGATACTACATAATGATCAAGGGATTAATCCAAGAAGAAGATATAACAATTGTAATTATTTATGCACCCAACATAGGGGCACCTCAACACATAAGGCATAAAAGGGGAAATCGACAGTAACACAGTCATATTAGGGGGCTTTAACACCCAACTTTCACCAATGGACAGATCATCCAAAATGAAAATAAATAAGGAAACACAAGCTTTAAATGAAACATTAAACAAGATGGACTTAATTGATATTTATAGGACATTCCATCCCAAAACAACAGAATACACTTTCTTCTCAAGTGCTCATGGAACATTCTCCAGGACAGATCATATCTTAGGTCACAAATCAAGCCTTAGTAAATATAAGATAACTGAAATCATATCAAGTATCTTTTCCCACCACAATGCTATGAGACTAGATATCAATTACAGGGAAAAAAAGAACTGTAAAAAATACAAATACATGGAGGCTAAACAATACATTACAAAATAACCAAGAGATCACTGAGGAAATCAAAAAATACTTAGAAAGAGTTGACAATGAAAACACAGCGACCCAAAACCTATGGGACGCAGCAAAAGCAGTTCTAAGAGGGAAGTTTATAGCACTACAATCCTACCTTAAAAGATAAGAAAAATCTCAAATAAACAATCTAAAATTACACCTAAAACAATTAGAGAAAGAAGAAAAAAGACACCCCAAATTTAGGAGAAAGAAAGAAATCATAAAGATCAGATCAGAAATAAATGAAAAAGAAATGAAGGAAATGATAACAAAGAACAATAAAACAGAAAGGTGTTTCTTGGAGAAAATAAACAAAATTGATAAACCATTAGCCAGACTCAGCAAGAAAAGAAAGGGAGAAGACTCAAATCAACAGAATTAGTAATGAAAAAGGAGAAGTAACAACTGACACTGCAGAAATACAAAGGATCATGAGAGATTACTACAAGCAACTATATGTCAATAAAATGGACAACCTGGAAGAAATGGACAAATTCTTAGAAAAGCACAACCTTCTGAGACTGAACCATGAAGAAATGGAAAATATCAACAGACCAATCACACGCATGGAAATTGAAACTGTGATTAAAAATCTTCCAACACACAAACTCCCAGGACCAGATGGCTTCATAGGCGAATTCTATCAAATATTTAGAGAAGAGCTAACACCTATCCTTCTCACATTCTTCCAACATATAACAGAAGGAAGAACACTCCCAAACTCATTCTATGAGGCCACCATCACCTTAATAACGAAATGAGAAAAAGATATCACTAAAAAAGAAAACTACAGGCCAATATCAGTAATGAACATAGATGCAAAAATCCTCAACATACTACTAGCAAACAGAATCCAACAGCACAATAAAAGGATCATACACCATGATCAAGTGGGGTTACCCCAGGAATGCAAGGATTCTTCAATATTGTAAAGCAATCAATGTGATACACCATATTATCAAATTGAAGGATAAAAACAATATGATACTCTTGACAGATGCAGAAAAAGCTTTCAGCAAACTTCAAAACCCATTTATGATAAAAACTCTCCAGAACGTAAGCATAGAGGGGACTTACCTCAACATAATAAAGGCCATATATGACAAACTCACAGCCAACATTGTTTTCAATGGTGAAAAACTGAAACCATTTCCACTAAGATCAGGAACAAGACAAGTTTGCCCACTCTCACCACTATTATTCAACATAGCTTTGAAAGTTTTAGCCACAGCAATCAGAGAAGAAAAAGAAGTGAAAGGAATTGAAATCGGAAAACAGTAAAACTGTCACTGTTTTCAGATGACATAATACTATACATAGAGAATCCTAAAGATGCTACCAGAAAACTACTAGAGCTAATCAATGAATTTGGTAAAGTAGCAGGATACAAAATTAATGCACAGAAATCTCTTGCTTTCCTATACACTAATGATGAAATATCTGAAAGAGAAAATAAGGAAACACTCTCATTTAGCACTGCAACAAAAATGATAAATACCTAATTATAAACCTAACTAAGGAGACAAAGACTTGCATGCAGATAACTATAAGACAATGATGAAAGAAATTAATGATGATACAAACAGATGGAGAGATATACCATGTTCTTGGATTGGAAGAATCAACATTGTGATAATGACTATACTACTCAAAGCAATCTATAGATTCAATGCAATCCCTATCAAACTACCAATGGTATTTTTCACAGAACTAGAACAAAAAATTTCACAATTTGTATGGAAAAACTAAAGACCCCAAATAGCCAAATCAATCTTGAGAAAGAAAAAGAGAGCTGGAGGATTCAGGCTCCCTGACTTCAGATTATACAACAAAGCTACAGTAATTAAGACAGTATGGTACTGAAACAAAATCAGAAAGATAGATAAATGGAACAGGATAGGAAGCCGAGAGATAAACCCATGCACACATGGTTACCTTATCTTTGATAAAGGAGGCAAGAATATACAGTGGAGAACAGATAGCCTCATCAATAAGTGGTGCTGGGAAAACTGGACAGGTACATGTAAAAATATGAAATTAGAACACTCCCTAACACCATACACAAAAATAGACTCAAAATGGATTAAAGACCTGAATGTAAGTCCAGACACTATCAAACTCTTAGAGGAAAATATAAGCAGAACACTGTATGACATAAATCACAGCAAGATCCTTTTTGACCCACTTCTTAGAGAAATGGAAATAAAAACAAAAATAAACACATAGGCCATAATGAAACTTAAAATCTTTTGTATAGCAAAGGAAACTATACACAAGATGAAAAGACAACCCTCAGAATGGGAGACAATATTCGCTAACAAAGTAACTGACAAAGGATTACTCTTCAAAATATACAAGCAGCTCATGCAGCTCAGTATCAAAAAAACAAACAACCCAATCCAAAAATGGGCAGAAGACCTACATAGACATTTCTCCAAAGAAGATATACAGATTGCCAACAAACACATGAAAGGATGCTCAACATCACTAATTATGAGAGAAATGCAAATCAAAACTACAATGAGGTATCACCTCACACCAGTCAGAATGGCCATCATCAAAAAATCTGCAAACAATAAATGCTGGAGAGGGTGTGGATCAAAGGGAACCCTCTTGCACTGTTGGTGGGACTGCAAATTGATACAGCCACTATGGAAAACAGTATGGAGGTTCCTTACAAAACTAAAAATAGAACTACCATTGACCCAGCAATCCCACTACTGGGCATATACTCTGAGAAAACCATAATTCCAAATGTGTCATGTACTACACTGTTCACTGCAGCACCACAGTGTTCATTGCAGTCATGTACCACAATGTACAATAGCCAGGACATGGAAGAACCTAAGTGTCCATTGACAGATGAATGGATAAAGTAGATGTGGCACGTATATATGATGGAATATTACTCAGCCATAAAAAGAAATGAAAAGGAGTTATTTATAGTGAGATGGATGGACCTAGAGGTTGTCGTACAGAGTGAAGCAAGTCAGAAAGAGAAAAACAAATACCGTATGCTAACACATATATATGGAATCTAAAAAAAAAAAGAAAAGAAAAATGGTCAGAAGAACCTAGGGGCAAGACGGGAATAAAGATGCAGATGTACTGGAGAATGGACTTGAGGACACGGGGAGGGAGAAGTGTAAGCTGGGACAAAGAGAGAGAGTGGCATGTACATATATACATTACCAAATGTAAAACCAATAGCTAGTGGGAAGCAGCTGCATAGCACAGGGAGATCAGCTCAGTGCTTTGTGACCACCTAGAGGGGTGGGATAGGGAGGGTGGGAGGGAGGGAGACCTAAGAGGGAGGAGATATGGTGATATATGTATATGTATAGCTGCTTCACTTTGTTAAAAAGCAGAAACTAACACACCATCATAAAGCAATTATATGCCAATAAGGTTGTTTAAAAAGAAAAAAGAAAAAAAAATGAAGAGTCATGTACCACAGTGTTCACTGCAGTACTATTTACAATAGCCAGGACCTGGAAGCAACCTAAGTGTCCATCGACAGATGAATAGTTAAAGAAGATATGGCACATATATATAATGGAATATTGCTCAGCCATAAAAAGAAACAAAATTGAGTTATTTTTAGTGAAGTGGATGGACCTAAAGTCCATATAGCGTGAAGTAAGTCAAAAAGAGAAAAACAAATACCATATGCTATCACATATATATGGAATCTAAAAAAATAAAAAAAGTTTCTGAAGAACCTAGGGGCAGGACCCGGATAAAGATGTAGATGTAGAGAATGGACTTTAGGACACAGGGAGGGGGAAGGTTAAGCTGGGATGAAGTGACAGAGTGACATGGACATATATGCACTACCAAATGTAAAATAGGTAGCTAGTGGGAAGCAGCTGCATAGCACAGGGAGACCAGCTAGGTACTTTGTGACCACCAGAGGGGTGGGTTAGGGAGGTTGGGAGGGAGACGCAAGAGGGAGGTGATATGGGGTTATATGTGACAGCTGATTCACTTTGCTATACACGAGAAACTAACACAACATGTAAAGCAATTATAGTCCAATAAAGATGCTTAAAAAAAAAGAAAAGTTAGAATACTCAGATATGTACAGAACCCATGCACATGTGCTAAAGACTGAATTGTAAAGTATGATCTCATTTGCATTCCCACAGCCCTTTCCCATCCACCACTGGGTTTTCTCTTATGAAATTGTGTAAGAGTGTGTTCAGATGTCCATGACCTTATTCCTCCTGTGGATGCCTGTGTATGCAGGGAACTTATTAAGTTTTAAGTTTTATACCACCTCATCTCATACTGCTTTAGATAGGGTTTGACTAAGCAATCTATAGGTAACTATCTCTATGATATAAACACAAATGTTGCTAATATTACCCCCCAAATCACAGAGGATGCTTAATTGAAATCAATCCCTGCTTATCTCAACATTTAACTTGTTAACGTTTAACAAGTTCTGTGTTAAGCCCAGGGCCCACATTGTGAATTTTTCACCCTATGTTGGAGAGACATTTCCTTCTACAAACAAAGGCAGGTGAGAATCCTTGCCATAAAAACTTAGATGATCTTTACCAATTCCTGCCAAAACAAACGTGTTTTAGTAGACCCAGAAGTTTTTATAAAAATGTTAACATGTTTTATGTATTTACCTATATATTTCTTTGTAAGCACAATTAACAACCTTGTTCTCTGGTACAGAGTTCAACAAGCAGACCCCTGAGAGGACAATGAATGGCCATCCAGTCCATAAATGATTATCAGTGGAAATGTACTCTAAGCTCCCATGGATGGGAAGATCATGGTTGGCTCTGGAGGATACATTCTCTGTATTTTGTTTGCTCAAAAATGTTTTGATATCAAAAATGTTTTGATATCACTGATTATATTTTATGAATTTTCCTTAAATCTATATCCCATGTTTTCTTGGAATCCTCACACAAACTTCATTTTCATTCTTCCCACAGATTTGAAACATTTAAGTAAACAAACACACTAAACACCTAACATTTCAAATTGTATTTTATTCAATACTTTAAACATTTTTATTCAGTCCTTATGTTCAAAATAGATGATACATACTTAGCATTAGAGATGGTTGGAATTCTAATTTCAAAACAGTTAAGTAAGATAATGATCAGAAAGGCCAAAATTCTTATACGTGGTCACTACTTCTTTGTCACCACTGGTAATTTATTCCAATGACTACCCAGCTTTAACAATTACATAGAAATTGCTTACCAGCACTCCCCACCTGAAACATAAATAAGATGACTAATCACATATCTAGTACCATTTTTTCTTAGCTCTGATAGTCTTTTTACCAGGGACCAGAAATGCCCTAAAATTTGTGCTCTTCTGAAAGGGATAGAAATCTCCAGTATCACTGGAATTACAGGTTTGGTTTTTGCTAAACATACTTATAATATCAAAGTGCATATCATAATCTAGTCCTGATTTATTGCAAATAAAATGGTACAGTGAAATGCAACCTCAAAGATGACCTAATGCCAACTCATGGTTTTTTGCTAATAGAGAAAATGTGCCTCTAATAGTTTAAGGAACTTGCTAAAGTTTGCATAGCTACCTAGTAGCAAGGCTAGTACTTGAGCCCAATCTCTCAATTCCTAACACAACACTCTTCCACTAAACCAGGGCTGGAGTCCAGAGAAATTTGAGAATAGCATGTGAAAATTACTTGGAAATATATTTCTTTTATAGTTTATTGATTTATTCTCTGAATTGCGCAGTTACATGATTTTTATCTCTCGTATATTGTTAGAGTCTAGAAGGCATCTCTTTATCTTACCTTATAACATGGCCATATAAAACTCCATAATTAAATTAGGACCATATAACATTTTTGAATGGATAAATGAGACACATCATAATAGTGAAACTTTTCCATTCTAAGATACATCCAGGATGTTTGGTATATTTTGGCTGGAGGTGAATCCTTCTGCTAATTGTAAGGAAATTGGATAAAATTTGAGTCTACGGATCTCTTCAAATTTACTGTTTTAGTCTCTACATCCTAACAGAAGCCTAGAAGAAAAGAACATTGGAGTGGAACAGAATGGTGTCTGTTCTCCCATCCAAAGGCTGTTTACAAACATCCTCAGTATTGAGAAAAAGATGTGGATTGTTATTTACTGAATATCATATCTCTTATGCTAGGCATTTTACAATACCAGGCTCTATAATAGTATTAAGTACTAACAATGTTCTCATTGGGTAGCCTGCCTGTGGAATAAAATGGCTTTTAATGGGCTCCCAGAGTTGTTTTTTTTGTTTGTTTGTTTTTTAGTAAATTTACTGGAAATTCAACTTATAGTAAATGAAGGTTCACTTTTTTTATAGTTAAAAAAAATACAAAGGTGTGTCCCTGAGCTCACATTTCCATAGCTTTAAATGACTCTTTGTATCTGATTTTTATTGCACTGTGAATGTTATAGCAATTTTGGTTTCAGTATATAAACTAGAGCCTGTTTTATGCATAAAATAATGTAGCTCAATATCTAAATACATTGCCAACCCACGCATGATAATTAATTTTTTCTTGAACAAAGCCCTAAAATACAGAGCATTAGTTGATTATGTGTAACCAAATGATGTTAGATGTCCAAGGGCAATTATGATAAAATGTTAAAGCAACTTTATATCAAGAAAAATATAAAAATATACAGCCACATACTCTTGATTCAGTTACTTTAATTTTTTGCACATTAAAAATGTATTTAAGAGCTTCCAATTCAATTGCTTCAAATATGAAGTTACTTTAGTTTTGAGAAACTCCAAGACTGCTGAAGTGCATTTGAAATCTTTGGAAGCCCCCAAAGTTGCTGCCACTTAAGCCTCATATAAGCTCATGATCCTTTCTTTAATAATAAATTGTGAATCCTTATTAGAAAATGTGTCACAGTGTAGCACTCAGACAAAAACTATGTTGCAGTCATCTCTCTTGAAAAAAGATAGAAATAAGTCGCTTAATAAAGTCTAAATCATTCCTTAGGTTAGCTAATAGAAGCACTCGCTGTTATAAAATTAATCAGTCCCTGCTATTACGGCAAATTGGTGAAGATTGTATTGACACATCTTCATCTGCATGTCTCATCAGAGGTGTCCGTGCCATTTAGCTACGAAACCCTGGAGGCTTTCCTCCGCACAGAATCTTATAACACTTCAATTAAGGGACACCAAGCTGCCAACCAGACAGCGGCACATTTATTTCTTGATGACTCCTTAAGTTGTGCCACAGGCCTATCATTAAGAGAATATTTTTCACAGCAGGTTGCAAAGATCCTCGTGCCATTAAGAGGAATTGAAAAAGCATCAGTTTGTTGTTTCCACCTAACACAGATATTTTTCATTGCTAGAACAGCCATTAAAAACAATCTGTTTTATTGCATTCTGAAAAGATCACATGAAGTACACACAGTGATTTATTTTAAGGATGACATTAGGATTAAAACCACTATGAAAATGTAGTATTTGAAATAAATATTTAGGAAAACAAAGTCTCATAAATGTGCTTTCCTTTTTTGTACCAAATTGTTAAAAGAACTTTATTGATACCTTGAATCAGAGTTTGAAAATGTTACAAAAGAATGCCTTTTAAAAAGAGGATTAGGAAGAGTGTCTCTGGAGAGGGATGTCATGCCTTAGAAGAAAGACATACCTGAAAAATTTAAGTGGAAATTCTTTGAAAATTAGTAAACCCAAGCAGAATGCTTTGAAAATATAGTGGATCAAGTGCTTCTTTAGGGCAATTGTTTGGGGATTTTTTTTTTTTTTTTTTTTTTTT
>NW_006779069.1:418077-424312 GCF_000442215.2 Lipotes vexillifer | reverse complement strand
TTTTTTGGGGTTTTTTTTTTTTTTTTTTTTTTTTTTTTGGAGGGGAAGTTTAATTCCATTGCTACATTGTAGAATATTGACTTAAAATACTGTTTTTCAGTCACCAGAGCGCAAGAAAACACTCAATTTTGGTTACTTATTTATATTAGAGCAGCCACTCCATGAAGTTTCAGTTTGATATATTGACTTATTTTAAAACTTATTTTCTCAGCACTGGAATCCGTCACTATTTGACATCAGCAGTAACTTAAAAAAAGGAAAAAATTTCCGTAAATGAGTTTTCTTAATGTTACTGCTTAGAAAATTTTAGATGTTTTTTATAAGTTGTTTCTGACAAAACCTTCAAAAAATGTTTTTAAATTATGTGTTCCTTAAGTGTTATACAGTATTTTGAATTCATCTTCTAAAGAACAACAGCAAGAACAAAACAACCTCATGAAGAAGTTTATTCTGTCTTTCTGCTTTAGAACGTTGATCAATCTCTGGTGTTAGCAAAGTTAGGGTGTCCTATGTTAAAACTCACCTTGTTGAAACCCACCAGAACTTCAACATGGTAAATGGGACAGGGTGTAAGGTAGGAGCTGTAGTGGACAGTGTGAGGTGCTGTCAGATGATTCCCCTCTTCACGACTGAGATACCAATTCCTCCTGATGTCAGCTGAATTCCTTTCTGGGGATTGCCCTGAGCAGAAGATAACCTCTAAGTCCCAAGGTCACTGCTCCAGCCTCAGGACAGCTCCGCATCCAAAGACTGGTCTCTGGAGGAAGGGATGTGAAGGACCTGTCCCCTTGCTGCAGCACCAGGCACTTCTGGACAACCCTAGCTCTAGAGATTCCCTGTAGGATTGGCAGAGGCCTTTGTTGTGAGTGCATCACAGTTGACATAAAGGGCACTCCCCAATCAACTTCCTCTATGCAAATCTCCATCACGAATCTGGTCCAGAAGGATCAACCTGAGACAATAGTGGCACATGTTTAATATATAGGATTTGGTTAGTTAGTCTGAATAGAAGCAAAAAATAGAGAATTATTGGAGGTTTGAGGGAACTTATTTAAAAACAAATATCCTTTGATACATTTGGAATGATGCCTGAGACATTCAGAGCTCTTTTTTTTTTTTTTAATATCTCTCTTTTCTCCATCCTCACTGACACCACCTTTGTAATCTTTCCCAGCCTCCAGTTTTCCCCAAGTTCAGTTCGTTCATTTCTTCATGGCTGACAGAATTTTCTTTCAAAACTCAGATCTGATGTTGTAATTCTGTTGTTTAAAAACTTCTGATGCTTACACATTGTTACAGGGTAAAATAAGGGGTTTTATCTTAAAACCCCTGTCCCTGCATTTATGTTACTTCATTATCTGTAACATTCCTCCTCTGGTGGCTGATCCTAGAGTACTAAGTACAATTCTAGTACCTATTTACAGATTTTTTGAAAGTTTCACTGTTTCCAACACATGGCATGTCTTTCTGTGATTCATTGTGTGCTTTCTAGCCTTGTGATCCTTCTTGCTTTTCTTTACCTCCTTAGTTTGTTAATAAACTTCTATTGATCCTGCAAAATACTCCTCAAATCTTCATTTCCTGTTCAATTGTTCCCTGATTCTCCCATCAAAATAAAAGCTGCATACTTTCCAAGTTTATTTGCATTCATTTATCACAAAACTTATGTTGTATTAGAATTGGTCATTTTTACATTTTTTGTACCCCACTAAACAGTGAAATTTTCAAGAACATGCCATTTAATTTGTGCTCAATTATGCCCATATTAAATACTTAAATAAATAAATGGGGGTGTCTTAACTTTGATTCCCCTCAAAGCAATGCCTAAAGCAAGAACTTGGGTGTAGATGAAGTGAGTCTAAGAAGCTAGATTGAGCAGAGGGAGGAATGTAACAAAGAAGGAGGGAAATTCAGTAACAGAATGAGGGGTTATGGAGGTAGTCCCCACTGTGGGTAGTGGTTCAGAAGCTCTGGAAAGGTTTTTAGGCCAATGTGACAAACAACCTCCACATTGTCTCTGTGAAAGACAGGAAGATGGGGACATTTATCCACTCACTCCGTCACAAGTTGGCTGCAAGTTCCACAATATTAACTTTCCCACACTTTCAGAATGTACCTGCACCAGGGCTTTGTGAAATACTGAACTTTGGAAAAAGTTTTGAGGGAGAATCTGAGAGAGGAGACTGGCAGTGTATACAGAGCTGTCCACCCAGCTGCAGCTTAAATCACAGGTAGGCTTAGCAGATATGACCCACGGCACAAAAGCACGTACTACAGAGGATTATTGAGCTAATGTTCTGAGACTATTAGTTTTGAGGGACCAGTGTTGGTTCTAATCAGGCACATGATTCCACTTTAGGTGGAAAATGTAACTAAATATATTTTCAGTGCAACTAAAAATAAATCAAAGCTTACATTTAAGACATGGATCTTATTCCCTTCAGTGGAGTTTTCCTTAGTTTCACCTGGCTCTTTTTTGTTATCTTCTTCATTAGCTCTTCTGTGAATAATGGAACATGCATGACCTCGGCATTTTAAACTCTCTAAGCCTCAGTTTTCTTATAGGTAATGGGGGGATAAGAATCTATTTCACAGAATCATTTTCCATCTATCCATTCATTCATTTATTCATTAAACAAATTTCTATTGAACATCTACCATGTGCCAGTCACCACTGTATTTAGGGCTTTCTAAATAATGGAGAGTAAAAACAAAACAGAATAAAAATAAAACAAAAATTCAAACTAACAAAAATTATTTACCAGTCCTTGACATAATGGATCATGATGAAGGAGAGACACTGAACAAATAACCATACAAACAAATACAGTATAAAAAATTTGATCCATGCCAGAAAGGAGAAGTACAATTTCCACCAGGGTGTAAAATAGGAGTGTACACCCTATTATAGGACAAGCCATGAAGCTGGCTGTCAAGTTTACCACTGCCTGAAGAATGCTGGGGAGTTTGTGAGATGAGGCATTGGAGTGGTGGGGCGAACACTGTAAGTGAAGGCTATGAGGTGGGGAAGTGCAGGGGGAGCACGATGTATGCTTAAGAATAAGGTGAGGTTGTTCAGAACAAAGTAAAAGCAGAGGAGGGTCAGTGCAAAGTAAGGCTTAGAGAGGTAAACAGGGACAAGACCACCCATAGATCTGGAAGTCACAACAAGTGGGACGCAATGTAAAGCTTTTGAAAGCCTTTATGCTGAAGAAGTGCATGATGTGACATATTCATGGAAGATTGCTCTTATTGCTATGTATAGATTTAGTGAGTGCTGGAATGAAGGAGGTGTGAGACTTAGGACCACAGTTCTATGGAAAGATACTGATGTCATAAAGTAACTCACTTGCTGAGTTGATTTAGAAAGACATGGATTTGGATTTGATCACATTCCTCTTTTCTTATCTTCTCCCATTTTCTTTTCTTCTTTTTCTTTTCTTCCCTTAATTTTCCCTCTATTCTAATAACTTACTTTTAGCATCTCTCAAAAGAGCTTCGTTAAGAGAACAAAGTTATGTTATTCATAAACAATGGCCCATCGCACATTCTCTGTCACACTCTTGGGTGATTTGTGCTGCTGAAAAGCCAAAAGGGGATACTGAGCCATTCTGCTCAGGATTTATGGGGCAAGGAAAAGGAATCATGGTCTTCATGGTGTTGTTAGAAGTGAAGGAGCAGAGGTTAGGAATCATTTGGCAGATGAAATTACGTGTAAAGAGAGGTCAAGGGTGTTGGGTAAACTAGAAGAAGTGAATGAGAGATGGGAGTAACAGTGATTTAGGGAAGAGATTTCTGGATATCAGAGCAGCAGACAAGGAACTAACATATTCAGTTCTAAAGAAGCATAAGTTACACCTCTCTGAAGTGTGTGCTCTGATGATTTTGACATATGTACACCTGTACCATTACCATAATCAAAGCAACAAACAATTTGATTAGCCCCCAATGTTTACTTGTGCCCCCTTTATAATCCTTTTCTCCCTCCACTCTCACCTACAGGCAAGCACTAATGTACTTTCTGTCACTATACATTCATTTACATTTCCTAGAATTTTATATGAATGGAATCATACAGTATGATTCTGGTTCTTCTATCCAGTATAATTATCATGTTGTTGCATGTTTCATCAGTTAATTCTATTTTATTGCTTAGTAGTAGTACATTGCATGAATACACCACAGGTTTTCATTAGTTTGCCTATTAATGGATGTTTGGGTTGTTTTTAAGCTTTATCTTTTACCAATAAAGCCTCTATGAACATGGTGTACAGTCTTAGTATAGGCATATGCTTTTATTTCTCTTGGGTGAACACAGGAATGGAATGGCCAGGTAATATGGTAGGTGTATATTTAACTTTAAGCAAACTTTCAAAATGTTTCCCCAGATGATTGTACCATTTCACATTCCCACCAATAGGTTGGCATTGCCTTACACAAGCTTAACAAAACACCTGTAAGCTCAGTATTCCTTTCCCTATTATATAGAAGGAAAGCAAAGTTCAGGAATGTTAAATAACCACTTGCAGTCAGAGTAAGTGAGTAGAAGAGCTGGAATTCAAACCTGTACCTGACTGTGCCAGAATGATTTTTCAGAATTGCTAGGGAAAGTTTTTTATAAACCAAGGACTAGCTCTTGCTTTAAATAAATGTGATTCTCATCTACTGAGTTGCTAGCTCTTGCTTGACTTGCATAAATGGATGGAATGGAAAATTATTTTAGTCCAAGTGATGGCTCATTGGCCAGACAAGGTCGAGGTATAGCTTTATATGGTTGGCTTGAATTCAAACTTGTGACCTGCCATCGGTGGGAGAAGAGATATATAAGACCCTCTGATAAACCAACAATCTTATTAATTTAAGAGAACAGCTCCAATTCAGATGAAGTGCTACTTAAATCAGCAACCATAGCCATGCTTTCATTGGTTTAATGCCTTTTTCTCTTTACTGTTGAACAGATAAAGATGCAAGGACTGGAAAGAAAAAAATAATAATAATAATAATAAAAATAAAGCACCTGGAGGAGATTAACGGATGGAAGTACATGTTCTTTGTTTCCATTTTTAATAAGACAAATACATTATGTAAAATTTAAAATGTAAGAACTGAAAATAGATGTATGAAACACACCTACAACAGGTTCTTGTGGTCTTTGATGCTACTTTTGGCACTGTTTCTTCTAACTACTGATGGGTACTTTGTTTTCTATAATGGTTACTCTCAGTGCAAGCCTCTACAGTAATCCAATATCCAAGAGACACAATGATGAAGGATATACTTCTGCTTTGGGGACATAACATTTTAGTACTGAGATTAAAACAAATAGAACACTCTCTTTTCTCTTTAGAGAAGAATAGGGTGTAAGTTTGGTCTGTATTTAGAAGGAGTTAGTGAGTGAGGGTCCAAAAACTCAACACCAGAATCGTGTTTCTCAAAGCCTTTCATTCCTCATCATTTCTACTGTCATCAATGGCAATAGCTTCTTAACTAAATTAGCAAATACAAATATAAGACATAGAGTTAAATTTAGTTTTCAGGGCTTCCCTGGTGCCGCAGTGCTTGAGAGTCCGCCTGCCGATGCAGGGGACGCGGGTTCGTGCCCCGTTTCGGGAGGATCCCACGTACCGCGGAGCGGCCGGGCCCGTGAGCCATGGCCACTGAGCCTGCGCATCCGCAGCCTGTGCTCCGCAAATGGGAGAGGCCACAACAGTGAGAGGCCCGCATAACGCAAGAAAAAAAAAAAAAAAAATTTAGTTTTCAGACAAAAAGTAATTTTTAGTATGATAATGTCCCATCCAACATTTGGAATACACTTATACTAAATTTATTTGTTGTTTTTCCAAAATCCAAAATTAATAGGCTGTCCTGTATTTTTACTTGGCAACTCTATTGCCAAGAGATTTCCTTCCTCTTTCATTTGACCTCCCTCATTGTAGTGTCAGCAAAATGGAATAGCAAAATTTACTGAGGAAGTGAAATACCTAAATTAACAGGAGCCACTGAAGATGGAAACACTTCAGTGAATTCTTACAATTATTCAAAAGCAGTCAGCTATAGTGTCATCTATTCATACACACATAATATCAATACTTAAAGTGATAATCTCAATAAATACTAAAAAGTCATTTTGTAAAATTTAACACACTCATTCTTTTTTTTTTTTTTTGCGATATGTGGGCCTCTCACTGTCGTGGCCTTTCCCGTTGCCGGGCGCGCACGCTCAGCGGCCACCGGT
>NW_006779069.1:416040-417985 GCF_000442215.2 Lipotes vexillifer | reverse complement strand
GGCAGGCGGACTCTCAACCACTGCGCCACCAGGGAGGCCCAACACACTCATTCTTGATAAATACACTGAAACAATACAAATGAAAGGTTAATACTCAACATAATAAATAAGCTAATATTTAATAACTAATATTCTTGACCTCTTTCTATGTGCCACTGTTGTAAGGGTATTAGCTTATTTAATCCTCACAACAATGAGAAATAAAACCTTATGAGGCAGAAATAATAATTATTATTCCCATTATCATTTTGCAGGAGAAGAAACTGAGTAATAGAGAAGTTAAGCAGTTTGCCTCAAATCACAGAGCTAGTAATTTATGGAGCCAGGCAGTCCAACTTTAGAGCCTGTACTCTAAACACTATGCTATACTGCCATTCTTCTTAGCAACAATGATAAATATGCATTACTTAGGAATAAGGCAAATAAAAGATATTCACAGCTCTTACTATTAAAGGCACCTGAATGGCTAGATATATGTCTCATGTTTTAAATAAAAGGCAATATTTGTAACGTCTCAATTCTTCCCAAATTAATATACAGCTAGAATGAAGTATCAGTCAAATCTCAAATCATGTTTTTGAGAAAGTTGGCAAAATTATTCTAAAATTAATCTGAAAGAGTGCATTAGAAAATAATATTTGAGGGAGCTCCCTGGTGGCCTAGAGGTTAGGATTCTGGGCTTTCACTGGCATGGCCTGGGTTCAATACCTGGTCAGTGTACTGAGATCCCACAAGCTGCATGGCATGGCCGAAAATAAAAACAAAAAAAAGAAAAAAGAAATTGAGTAAAGGAGAATAAGTAGAGAGAGTTTGGTCTACAAAATAGTTAAGATAGGAAGAGTAGATATTATAAAGATATCACTTTTTCCCAAATTAATCTTTAAATTTAATATATTTCCAGTAAACTCCAAACAGGTTTTCAGGCATGTAAAGAGATTTACAAGCCTATTTTAAAATTATCTCACTGGGATTAATGAAATATTTTTTCATTTTATTCAATAATTTTGCATATCTAAAAGATAAGGGCTTACTTTTTTTAAAAAAAACATAACTAACCACCATTACATAGTCATACCTAAATATCTTAATATTATCAAATAACCACTTAATGTTCAAATTTCCAATTGTTTCATAAATGTAATAATTACTTTACAGTTCATTTTATTGACTCAGGATTCAAATAAGGCCCATGCATTACAACTGGTAGAAAATCTATATATTCCCTCCCATCCCTCAATCCACTGTTTTTTTTTTTTTTTCTTGCAATTTATTTGTTGGAGAAGCCAGGTTGTTTGTCTTGTACAACTTCTTACAGTCTGCATTGTATTTCATAATTTAATATCTTCCTCTGCCTTCTGTATTTCCTGGAAATTGCTAGTTGTATATGGAGACTTAAAATTCAACTACAGTTTTATTTTATTTTATTTGACAAGACACTTCCCAGTTGGCATTCTTCTACACAATGACTCTCTCTTTGAAATATTAGCAGTCATTGGTCATCAATGACTAGAGCAATTAATAAAGAAGAAATTGCAAAATGGTGATACTCTAATGGTATGATAATAATTCTTCTACGTTATTAGCTAGAATGCTTCTATAAAAATAAACATTTCTTCATCTACTATTTAATTATCCAGAGTACTGTTGGAATAGAAAAGCAGTATAAATGCTGATTACTTTAGCTAATATAAATATGATAAATAGTAACAAAGTGGAAAACTCATTCTCTTGGGTATGAAAGCTCATTTTAAAGGGTAATAATAGATACAGTCTGGTATTGGTGGAGACATATAGGAATGAAGCAACAGAATGACATAAGAAGCTCACAACAAATATTTATTAAACTTCTGAAATGTTTTATTGAATTAATTGCCAACCAGATGAAGAATCAGAACATTATCAACAACCCAGAAACCTCTCTCTTGGTTCTTTTCAATCACTACTC
>NW_006779069.1:414645-416030 GCF_000442215.2 Lipotes vexillifer | reverse complement strand
CTCTTTCCCAAAAGTAATCACTATTCTGATGTCTAAGAGCATATATAAGTTCTGCCTGTATTATACATTAAATAAATTGAATCATATGGTAAGTACTCTTTAGTATTTGACTTCTTTTGTTCAATATTATATTTGTGAAATTCAGTCATGTTGCATCCAGTTATAAATCATTGTTCTTATATTCTGATAATATACCATTTTGATAAGCCCTGTTCTAAATACTGAGCATAGAGCAGATTAGGAAAAGTGGGTCCCTGCTTTATTGGAGCTTACATTCTGGTGAATATAATCTATGAAAGCATGTATATATAGAAAGGCGGCATATACGCTAGGGTTAGGCTATTGAATTCATGGGCTCAGGATAATTTGTTTCCATTTGGAAAACATATAAAAGTAGAACTCTGTTTTATGTCATACACACAAAAATAATTCAAAGATATTTAAAGCCAAAGCTTTCAAAAGAATAAATATTAATCTATTAATTATGAATATTTATTAAACAGTTATACCAAACACTTTTCCAGGTATTAGGGATATATTAGTAAAAATAACACACAAAAATCCCTACTCTTATGAAGCATGTATTTAATGTGGTGAGACAGGCAGTAAAAACATAAACAAATAAGTTTTATATTAGAAAATTATAAGTATGCTAGAGAAAAGTAAAGCCAGTGGGAGTAGGGGGGTGGGTAAAGAGCACCTGCAGAGAAGGCGATAGTGTTGCCATTCTTGAGAGGATGGCAGTGAATACAGGAGAAAATTCTTTGTGACATTAGAGTAGGAAGGATTTATGAAATAAGACTTAAAAAAACACAAATCGTAAAAGAAATGCTTGAGGGCGCCTCCAAGATGGCAGATAAGTAAGACGTGGAGATCACCTTCCTCCCCACAAATACATCAAAACTACCTCTATATGTGGAACAACTCTTACAGAACACCTACTGAATGCTGGTAGAAGACCTCAGAATTCCCAAGAGATGCCATCAGGCAACCTACATGCAGAGGTGGGGCCAAATCCAAAGTTGAACCCCAGGAGCTGTGTGAACAATGAAGAGAAAGGGAAATTTCTCCCAGCAGCAGTGGACGAAATCTCCACAGTCAACTTGATGTACCCTTCATCTGTGGAATACGTGAATAGACAAAAAATCATCTGAAAATTGAGGTGGTGGACTTCGGGAGCAACTGTAGACTTGGGGTTGGCTTTCTGCATCTAATTTGTTTCTGGTTTTATGTTTATCTTAGTTTAGTATTTAGAGCTTATTATCATTGGCACATTTGTTTATTGATTTGGTTGCTCTCTTCCTTTTTTTTAAAATTTTGTATATATATATATATATATATATATATATATATATATATATATATTTTTTTTTTTTTTCTTTTTT
>NW_006779069.1:403594-414635 GCF_000442215.2 Lipotes vexillifer | reverse complement strand
TTTCCTTTTGCTCTTTTTGTGAGTGTGTATGTGTATGCTCCTTTGTGTGATTTTATCTGCAGAGCTTTGTTTTTGTCATCTGTCCTAGGTTTCTGAATGACCTTTTTTTTTTTTGTATAGGTTTTAGCACTTTTATTATTGGTAGATTTTTTTTTTGGTTTGGTTGCTCTCTTCTTTCTGTCTCTTTTTTTATTACTTTTTTATTTTTAATAATTTTTTTCTATTTTAATAACTTTTATTCTTTCTTTCTTTCTTTTTCTCCCTTAACTTCACAGCCATGTGGCTGACAGGGTCTTGGTGCTCTGGCTGGCTGTCAGGCCTGAGCATCTGAGGTGGGAGAGCCGAGTTCAGGACATTGGTCAACCAGAGACCTCCAGGCCCCATGTGGTATCAAATGGTGAAAGCTCTCCCAGAGATCTCCATCTCAATTCTAAGGCCCAGCTCCACTCAGTGACCAGCAAGCTACAGTGCTGGACACCCTATGCCAAACAACTAGCAAGACAGGAACACAAACACACACACTAGCAGAAAGACTGCCTAAAATCATAATAAGGTCACAGACACCCCAAAACACACCACCGGACATGGTCTGCTCACTAGAAAGACAGGATCCAGCCTCATCCACCACAACACAGGCAACAGCCCCCTCCACCAAGAAGCCTGCACAACCCACTGAAACAACATTACCCACTGGAAGCACACAACAAAAACAACTGGAACTACGAACCTGCAGCCTGCAAAATGGAGACCACAGACACAGTAAGTTAAGTAAAATGAGAAGACAGAGAAATATACAGCAGATGAAGATGAAGGTAAAAACCCATCAGACCAAACAAATGAAGAGGAAATAGGCAGTCTACCCGAAAAAGAATTCAGAGTAATGATAGTAAAGATGATCCAAATTCTTGGAAATAGAATTGAGAAAACACAAGAAACATTTAACAAGGAACTAGAAGAGCTAAAGAGCAAACAAACAAGGATGAACAACACAGTAAATGAAATTAAAAATTCTCTAGAAGGAATCAATAGCAGAATAACTGAGGCAGAAGAACGGATAAGTGACCTGGAAGATAAAATAATGGAAATAACTACTGCAGACCAGAATAAAGAAAACAGAATGAGAACAATTGAGAACAATCTCAGAGATATCTGGGACAAAATAAAACACACCAACATTTGAATTAGAGGGGTCCCAAAAGAAAAAGAGAATACAAAGGGACTAAGAAAATATTTCATGAGATTATACTTGAAAACTTCCCTAATATGGGTAAGGAAATCGTCAGTCAAGGGCAGGAAGCACAGAGAGCCCCATACAGGATAAATCCAAGGAGAAACATGTCAAGACACATATTGGTCAAACTATCAGAAATTAAATACAAAGAAAAAATATTAAAAGCAGCAAGAGAAAAGCAACAATTAACTTACAAATGAATCCCCATAAAGTTAACAGCTGATCTTTCAGCAGAAACTCTGCAAGCCAGAAAGGAGTGGCAGGACATATTTAAAGTGATGAAAGGGAAAAACCTACAACCAATATTAATCTACCAAGCAAGGAACTCAATCAGATAAAATGGAGAAATTAAAATCTTTACAGACAAGCAAAAGCTATGATAATTCAACACTATCAAACCAGCTCTACAACAAGTGATAAAGGAACTTTTCTAGGCAGGAAACACAAGAGAAGGAAAAGACCTACAATAACAAACCCAAAACAATTAAGAACATGGTAATATGAGCATACATATCGATAACTACCTTAACTGTAAATGGAATAAATGCACCAAACAAAAGACATAGACTGGCTGAAGAGATACAAAAACATGACCCATACATATGCCATCTACAAGAGACCCACTTCAGACCTAGGGACACATACAGACTGACAGTGAGGGGATGGAAAAAGATATTCCATGCAAATGGAAATCAAAAGGAAGCTGGAGGAGCAATTCTCATATCAGACAAAATAGACTTTAAAATAAAGACTATTACAAGAGACAAAGAAGGACACTACATAATGATCAAGGGATCAATCCAAGAAGAAGATATAGCAATTGTAAATATTTATGCACCCAACATAGGAGGACCTCAAAACATAAGGCAAATGCTAACAGCCATAAAAGAGGAAATCGAAAGTAACACAATAATAATGGAGGACTTTAACACTCCACTTTCACCAATGGACAGATCATCCAAAATGAAAATAAATAAGGCACACAAACTTTAAATGATACATTAAACATGATGGATTTAATTGATATTTAAAGGACATTCCATCCATAAACAGAGGATTACACTTTCTTCTCAAGTGCTCATGGAACATTCTCCAGGATAGATCATATCTTGGGTCACAAATCAAGCCTTGATAAATTTAAGAAAATTGAAATCATATCAAGTATCTTTTCTTACCACAAAGCTATGAGACTAGATATCAATTATAAGAAAAAACCTGTAAAAAAGGCAAACACATGGTTACTAAACAATACAATACTAAATAATTAAGAGATCATTGAAGAAAGCAAAGAGGAAATCAAAAAATACCTAGAAATAAATGACAATGAAAACATGACAACCCAAAACCTATGGGATGTAGCAAAGGCAGTTTTAAGAGGGAAGTTTATATCAATACAATCCTACCTCAAGAAACAGGAGACATCTCAAATAAACAACCTAACCTTACCCTAAAGCAATTAGAGAAAGAGGTTAAAAAAAACCCCAAAGTCAGTAGAAGGAAAGAAATCATAAATATCAGATCAGAAATAAATGAAAAAGAAATTAAGGAAACAATAGCAAAGATGAATAAAACTAAAATCTGGTTCTTTGAGAAGATAAATGAAATTGATAAACCATTAGCCAGACTTATCCAAAAAAAAAAAAAAAAAGGGAGAAGACTCAAATCAGTAGAATGAGAAATGAAAAAGAAGAAGTAAAAACTGACAATGCAGAAATACAAAGGATCATGAGAGATTACTACAAGCAATAATATGCCAGTAAAATGGACAACCTGGAAGACATGGACAAATTCTTAAAAAAGCACAAACTTCTGAGACTGAACCAGGAAGAAATAGAAAATATAAGTAGACCAATCACAAGCACTGAAATTGAGACTGTGATTAAAAATCTTCCAACAAACAAAAGCCCAGGGCCAGATGGCTTCACAAACGGATTCTATCAAATATTTAGAGAAGAGCTAACACCTATCCTTCTCAAACTCTTCCAAAATATAGCAGAGGGAGGAACACTCCCAAACTCATTGTACGAGGCCACCATCACCCTGATATCAAAACCAGACAAAGATGCCACAAGAAAAGAAATCTACAGGCCAATATCACTGATGAACATAAATGCAAAAATCCTCAACAAAATACTAGCAAACAGAACCCAATAGCACATTAAAGAGATCATACACCATGACCAAGTGGGGTTTATCCCAGGAATGCAAACGTTCTCCAATATATGCAAATCAATCAATGTGATAAACCGTATTAACAAATTGAAGGAAAAAAATCATATGATCATCTCAATAGATGCAGAAAAGCTTTCAAAACAATTCAACAATGATTTATGATAAAAACCCTCCAGAAAATAGGCATAGAGGGAACTTACCTAAACATAATAAAGGCCATATATGACAAACCCACAACCAACATTGTTCTTAATGGTGAAAAACTGTAACCATTTCCATTAAGATCAGGAAAAAGACAAGGTTGCCCCACAGCCAACATTGTTCTCAATGGTGAAAAACTATAACCATTTCCACTAAGATCAGGAACAAGACAAGGTTGCCCACTCTCACCACTCTTTGGAAGTTTTAGCCACAGTGATGAGAGAAGAAAAAAAATAAAAGGAATCCAAATCAGAAAAGAAACAGTAAAATTGTCACTGTTTGCAGATGACATGATACTATACATAGAGAATCCTAAAGATGTTTCTGGAAAATTACTAGAGCTAATCAAATAATTTGGTAAAGTAGCAGAATAGAAAATTAATGCACAGAAATCCCTTGCATTCCTATACACTAATGATGAAATATCTGAAATATAATTTAAGGAAACACTCCCAATGACCATTTCAACAAAAGAAGTAAAATACCTAGGAATGATCCTGCCTAAGGAGAGAAAAGACCTATATGCAGATAACTATAAGAAAATGATGAAAGAAATTAACAACAGATGGAAAGATATACCATGTCTTGGATTGGAAGAATCAACACTGTGAAAATGACTATATTACCCAAAGCAATCTACAGATTCAAGTAATCCCTATCAAAAAACCAATGGCATTTTTCACAGAACTAGGACAAAAAATTTCACAACTTGTATGGAAACACAAAAGATGATGAATAGCCAAAGCAATCTTGAGAAAGAAAAACAGAGCTTGAGGAAGCAGGCTCCCTTGCTTCAGACTATACTACAAAGCTACAGTAATAAAGACAGTATGGTACTGGCACAAAAGCCGAAATATAGATAAATGGCACAGGATACAAAGCCCAGAGATAAACTCACACACATATGGTCACTTTATCTTTGATACAGGAGGCAAAAATATACAGTGGAGAAAAGACATCCTCTTCAATAAGTGGTGCTGGGAAAACTGGACAGCTACATGTAAAAGAATGAAATTAGAACACTCCTTAACACCATACACAAAATTAAACTCGTAATGGATTAAAGACCTAAATGTAAGGCCAGACACTATAAATTTCTTAGAAGAAAACAGGCAGAACACTCTATGACATAAATCACCCCAAGATTCTTTTTGGCCCACCTCCTAGAGAAATGAAATTAAAAACAAAAATAAAGAAATGGGACCTAATGAAACTTCAAAGTTTTTGCACAGCAAGGAAAACATACACAAGATGAAAAGACAACCCTCAGAATGGGAGAAACTTTTTGCAAATGAAGCAACTGACAAAGGATTAATCTCCAAAATATACAAGCAGCTCATGCAGCTCAATATCAAAAAAACAAACAACTCAATACAAAAATGGGCAGAAGACCTAAATATACATTTCTCCAAAGAAGATATACAGATTGCCAACAAACACATGAAAAGATGCTCAACATCACTAATCATTGGAGAAATGCAAATCAACACTACAATGAGGTATCTCTTCATACCAGTCAGAATAGCCATCATCAAAAAATCTATGAATAATAAATCCTGGAGAGGGTGTGGAGGAAAGGGAACCCTCTTTCACTGTTAATGAGAATGTATATTGATACAGCCACTATGGAGAACAGTATGGAGGTCCCTCAAAAACTAAAAATAGAATTACCATACCACCCAGCAATCCCACTACTGGGCATAAACCCTGAGAAAACCATAATTCAAAAAGAGTCATGTACCACAATGTTCATTGCAGCTCTATTTACAATAGCCAGGACATGGAAGCAACCTAAATGTCCATCAACAGATGAATGGACAAAGAAGATATGGCACATATATACAATGGAATAGTACTAGGCCATAAAAAGAAACAAAATTGAGTTATTTGTAGTGAGGTGGATGGACCTAGAGACTCTCATACAGAGTGAAGTAAGTCAGAAAGAGAAAAACAAATACTGTATGCCAATCCACATATATAGAATTGAAAAAAAAAAAAGGTTCTAAATAACCTAGGGCAGGACAGGAATAAAAATGCAGACATAGAATGTGGACTTGAGGACACAGGGAGGGGGAAGTGTAAGCTGTGATGAAGTGAGAGAGTGACATGGACATATATACAGTATCAAATGTAAAATAGACAGCTAGTGGGAAGCAGCCACAGAACACTGGGAGATCAGCTCGGTGCTTTGTGTCCACCTAGACGTTGGCATAGGGAGGCTGGGAGGGAGACACAAGAGGGAGGAGATACGGTGATGTATGTATATGTATAGCTGATTCACTTTGTTATACAGCAGAAACTAACACAGCATTGTAAAGAAATTATACTCCAAGAAACACGTTAAAATTTTTTTTAAAAAAAGAAATGCTTGATTATTTTGACTACATTAGAACAGAAACATTTATTCATCAAAAGCATAAAGTAAAAAGAAAGTGGAAAGATATTTGCAATCCATATAATCACCCAGGGATTAGCATCCAGAATAGTATCAAAAGAAATTCTACAAAATAATAAGTAAAATTTGAACAATTATTAGGAAAAATATAGACAAAGGATATGAATATGCAATTCACAGAGAAGAAACCCAAATTATGACTAAACCTATGGGGGAAAAAAAGTGAATGATATCAAGGAAAATGTGAATTCAACCCACAGCGATTTTTAATTTAGTATTTACTTTTTTAATCAGATTAGTTTAGATTCAAAAGAAAGTTTTCATTCAGATGGGTATGACCATAAATGGTTGCTGGGATTGTATAGTTAGTGACATTGTTTTGAATTTGACAGCTTGTCTACCTACCTTCAGAATCATGATGTGTGCTTTTGGGTTACAGTGGAGATGAGCACAGATCTAGGGACCAACTGAACCCTGTCTTATCCCCTTGAGCATAATACCAACCATGTCTCCCCTAACTTTTTTAGTAAATATAAGTCTTTTCCTCCAAGTTTTGAGGTCTTTGAAGTTAGAAAAATGAGGGAGAATGGTATTTGTGAACTGAGGGAACTTGAAATGCCACCGAGCCAAATTTTTGTCTAATTACTTAAGGAAAGAAATTCAATTTTTGTATGACCCAGTACCTTTGTTTCCTATTTTCCTTCCTGATGCTCAATTAATATCCATTTCAACTTAATGCTTACTGAAATCCCATCAGAAATGATGTAATTCAAATTTGTCAAAAACTCTCCCCCACAAATTCCAATTTTTATAAATGACTTGCTCTTCTGCAAACTGAAGATGCCTTTGTAATGAATACAATCTGATTCCTCGACTTTTTTTATTCAGCAAATATTTATTAAGCCCCTATAATGTTCCAGACACTGTTCCAGGCACTGGGGTTACCTATGAATAAAAAATAAACTCTCTATTTTATGGAGTTTATGTTTAAGTGGACGAAAGTAGACAATAAGTTGAAAAAAGAAATATATAATATGTTAATATGTCTAGTGTTCTGAAGACATTTTTTTTAAGGATCGGGGACATGGTGACGGAAAGTACTATTTTAGGTATTTTGGTAAAAAAAAAAAAGAATTCTGGATAAGAAGAAATTTGAATAAATGCTTGAGGGAAATAAGGAAGTAAGTCATGTGTTATCAAAAAATGAGTGCTCTGTATTTGTCAACAACGGAAACAAAATAGAAGGCTAGTTTATGTTAGTTTAAGGTCTAAAATTTAGGAGGAAGATTCTAGCAACTATATAAGAATAATATTTTAAATACACTATATCAAAGAATAATACTTTCTCTGGGGTAAAGAGAAAGTGATACAGTTTTTTGAAATTCTGCACACTCTCCTGCTAGTTGTATTATCAATTCTGTAAGCCTTGAAACACAGAAACATTTAACTTCTTTGATTCAATACAGATACATTTTATTCTTATTCTTATAAAAGTTTTGCTATAGAAAATGAAAGTGTCTGATATTTGATTGAAGGCATCCATGTGATCCACCCATTTTTACCTAAGGTAGTTCTTAGCTTTCTCTCTGCTCTACATATTATCTTTCCACACAATCCCTTCCTCAAGTCAAGATACTGAAAAGATTACCAAGAAGCATGTGGACACTCTTGCAAAACTCTTTAAAGAGTTTTCCACTATAAATTAGGTAAGCAAAATGTGATGTGTATCTGAACTTTCCTGGGGACATTTAAAATACCAGTGGTAATTAGAGGATTTGTTGTCACAATTTTCCAGGTAGCCCAACCAGCCTTTCCAATAACCTTGTTTTCTCAGGGGCTGAGTATAGGCTGACCTCAGCTACAAGTGCAACCACCACTCCAGACACTGACAGGTCTCTCTTCGTCCCCTACCCAGCCACCTAAACACATAGTCCACTCTGGAACCACTCTGTCTTCTGAGTTTCTAAAATATACTGGATGTACTCACACCAAGCATTACTCATCTCACAAAGTCTTTCCTGGTGGGACATGTGGGCAATTGAAAGAGAATTGATACCAGTGCAATCATTTCTGGTATGAAAAATATGATTAAAAACAAGGTACAGAAGGAATTTTTAAAGATAACTTGATCATAAATTAAGCATGTAAAATAGCCACAGAATACTTGGGAAATAAAATGGCAAATTTACCATTTGGAGAGCCATTCGTTTTTTTTAATTCATTCATTCACTTCATTATTTATTCAACAAACATTTTGTGAACATTTACTGTCCATTGACTTTTTAATAGTGTCCGGAATTGAACAGTTATTTTGTAATATGATCACTGTCCTTGAAGAGCTAGTAGGTGACATAAACACATAAATTATTACAATACAATTTGGTGAATGCTTTGTTAAAGGTTTATGCAGTCAACTTAGACTGTGGAAAGGGAGGCCCAAATCCCACTCTGTGTTGGGGAGAAGAGAATGTCAAAGAAAGCTGCCTGGATATATTTTTTTCTTTGAATTTGAATAATCATTCTAATAATTTAGTGTATCAAAGCCCAGAATATTCCTTCACCATAAACACTGCATAGATGAACAATTTCCCATTATTTGCACATGCTTATGTGACTTTCCTTTAACTTTGTCATCAGTTACACCAAAACAATGGGGTTTACCGCCTTTTCCAGCCATTCTCAGAAATGCTCACTTCCTCCTGCCATCTCTTGGTCAGTGGTTTTTCCAGGAATAAATGATGACATGGTCTCAACTGCTTAACCATACATGAAACTATGGGGCCATTCTTGGAAATGCTGCATTCAGGGATTGACATGTGATCTGAAGCCTGAACAGACAAAAGATTTCACTTGTTCCGCTTGTACCCCTAAAAATTATCTTTCAAAGCAGAGACATTAGTCTCTGGAGAGAATTTGACCATATTTCCACAGTGGAGAAATATTTCAGCTAGTTTATAGGGTGCAGTTGATTTCTGCAGTGATTTCCTCCTGAAGAGTAGATGAGCGTCAATAAAGGCTCATTCACGCTGAACTTTCAGTAATCGACACATGAGGAAATTTACTGTAACTTGTTTTTACATAATGCAGGATCATAAAATGAGTCATTTTTCTTCCCAATTCATAGTTGGAAGATTTATCATTAAGAGGTTTTATTGAAGGCCAGACCGTTCAAAAAAAAAAAAAAAATCTGAACAGTTTTTTCTCATTCTAGCAAAATCCTCCTGTTAAAGAACTGAAGTGCTTCATACACCCTAGTAATGGTACAGTAAATCACATTTTCTCATTTGGAACATTGTAATAGATTTCTCTACAGAGTGATTTATCATGCAACAATTAGGAACCCAAGGGAATTAGATGACCATTTTAAATTTTATCAGCTTGTTTCAATAAACTGTTAATGTGACCCTAATGTTTGGGAAGCACTTTAATATAATCAGATTTTGGTTGTTCAATCTACTGACATTAATGGCTACCTCATTAATCATAGCATTCTCACTGAGACCTTGGAGGCTGAGCTAAGTTCAGTGGACCAATTCTTACAATAATAAAAACAGGCAATTTTTGACAGGGAAATATTCTCACTTTAACTACAAAATGTATTTTGTTATTTCTTAGGAACTGACGGGGTAACTGGAAACTCTAAAAGCTTACAAAATAACAATTAAAAACCCTTTAGGCTTAGTTTCCAAATTGGTCAATTAAATCAAGACCTCACATAATTATTACCTGTAATGATTTTCTATTATTTTAAAAGTATCGAGCTATACAACAAGACCTAAAATAGGCCAGGCAACAAATACATAATAAATGTCTGTCTTCCAAACGTGGGTAGCACCTGACGGCTTGTGCAAATCCTGCAGCGCTTAAACATTCCTTCAGCTTTTAAAACCCTGTAGTTAATTCCTCAGTGATCTTTCAGGAGGGATATGAAAAAGGTACTATGGGTGTGATTTATAAGATTTCAGGAAATTGTGTGTAAATGTAGGGGTCAATTTTAGTACTTTTGACTTTTTTTATTGTGATAATAGACACTCTCTCAGTCTCTTAAATGTCTATAGAACTAAAAGAAACAAGAATTTTTTTAAAAAAAACCACAATATCACTATAGTTTTCTGCTTGGGTTACTATTATAAAACACCTTGATATGTCATGACTGGAAAAACACCTTGATATGTCATGACTGGAAAAAAGGACATAGTACCACCTGTTTCTAAAGTTATGGTTTTGTTTTATTATTTTTTCTTGTTAAACAATAGAATATGATCTTATTGGAAACAGAGTTTATAAAGCCATATAGTTAGCTGAGAACAGAAAAATCAAGATGTTTTTAAGTCAGGCTAAAATGCCCTGTGCTTTAAAAAAATTTCATTTTTGGTTTCAAGAAAATCTCATCATTAAGTGTTTATATTCTGGGTTTTATATTATCTGCAAAGGTTAAACTACAGAAAGCACAGCCTTAAATATCAAATATAAAAACTCATAAAAGTGAAACCAAACATATTTTCTCAAAGCAGAAAATTTTTGGAAATGTAACATGACTGAATCACTATTCATAATTTTTTTAGTTCTCAACTTTTTATTTACTTAAAAATACATTATTTTGAATAAATATTCTTGAGTAGATAAGTTTAAGTTTACTCTACTGGACAGGAGTATGAGCCCTATGTAAAGGTCTAGTACAATATGCCTTCTCAAGGTGACTGTGAATTTCGTTGCACATTCAGTCACCAAGTTCTCGTTGAGTTCCTTATATTTTACAGGTGCTATGTCTCCTAGACTCTGGAATCTGAAAATAACTTGCTGTGCTACGTGTGTGTTCTGAGCATAATAATACTATAAAGGTTGGAAGGAAATGATACCTATTTTGTCTAGCATTCAGCAGTCACTCAATTACTTGTTAAATGGATAAATATATTACTAGAATATATATTACTAGAATAACAAATAATAATCTTATTTGTTAATAATAACGAATAACATTTTAGAAACTGTGAACTATGTAATTCTCCATATAACCAGAAGTCCTTCGTTGGAGGACTTCC